>NW_020172451.1:968443-1036971 GCF_003031525.2 Neophocaena asiaeorientalis asiaeorientalis | reverse complement strand
GCCCGGGCCCCTGCTGGGGACGAGGGGAGGGGAGGGGACAGGGCGGGCAAGCCCAGTGGGCAGAGCAGGTGGCAGGAGGGGCCCACGGGGAGGGCCAGCCTTCGGGCGTTCTCGCTGTCATTCCCCTGGGGCTGGGCTCTCCTTCGCTGCCTGTGGGCAGTCATCCTCGGGGGGACCCTCCCTCGGCACCACCAAGCTGCGGGCCGTGTCCCTCCTGGTAGAGGGGCCGTGCCGTGCACCCAGGGTGACGAGCGATATCCCTGGGATCCAGTCCCTTGGTGACAGGAGCAGCCGCTTCCTCGCTTGTGACTACGAGTCGCCGCACGTCACCGTCGCTCCTGGAGGGCAGGAAAGTGTGGTCCAGACCCGCTGCTCCAATTTCGAGCTCCTGTGGGAGGCCTGGCTCCAATGGAGAGCCGGCATCCCCGTCTCTGCCCAGGGTGCGCGCGGGCACCCGCAGGATTGATTTCAGAGTCTTAGGCGGCCGGCTGCCGACCTCTCACTGCAGAGAACAGCACGTGGATCATTTTTCATGGGCACAGAAATTGGAAGATGTAAATCCTGACGGCACTCTGTGAAAACCCAGATACGGCCACCAGCGTGGACCTGCTCCCAGGACCGCAGATCCTGACGCTTGTCTCCGTGCTATTACGCTGTTACAAATGGGAAGATCCACTTCGAGGAGATGCTCGAACACCGCCCGCCCCCAGCCACGTTCACATCTCTCGGGACGCCTGCTGCTCCGAGCCGTGGCCACTCCGTGGCCATGCACACTCGTCTCTGCGGCTGGTGTGCCCAGGCGCCGCCATGGGGAGAGGGGAGACGCTCAGGTCTCAGCCCCACCAGGAGCGGATTCGGGCAGAGAGGGCAGAGGAGGCCGTAGAGCGAGGGATTCGAGGACTGAACAGGCATCACCACCGACCTCGTGGAGAGGCGTCTGAGGGGCAGCATGCGCTCCAACCTTCTTTTTCCACGTCTTTGATCTGCTCTCCGATTAGTGTTTCACTTTCTCCATCTGCCTGGATCTGCCGTTATTAATTCACAGTAGATTTCCTTGTGCCTTGTGCCAGCTGCTCCCCCACCCGGGAGTCCAGGCTAATCCCCCCACGTCAGCGTCACCGGGTGTGCCACCTGCCTGCCGTCCACACTTGAGACGCGGGGGTGGGCACAGCGCCCCCCCTCGGCCAGACACCCCTCCCCACGTGTCTCCTGGACTCCCTCTCATAACCAAACACCACAGGTTCCCAGAAACTCTGCAAGCGTCCATCTGGGCACCAAAGGATGCAGTTTGCCTAAAAAGTGGCAACAGACACACAGCCCCTAACGGAGACCGGCTCCCCTGGGATGCAGACCAGGGCCCAGGTGGTGAACCAGGGCGTGAGGGGGCAACCGTGGCGTCTGCCTGCCTCACACAGCCCCTTCCAAGCTCTCCTCCTTGGTCAGGGTGCATCTTTGGGTGTTCGTCACCTCCCAGCCCGTCCTGGGGGCTCTGTCCCCCTCCACGGGTGCACTCACCAGGTAACTGCAGAGCTCAGGAAGCCAGGCCTTGGGTCTCCTGTGCACGTCTGACAAATCCCTCTGGAGTAAGAACACCCACCCAGAGAACAGCCCACGTGGTGCACCCCGGGCACAAAGTACCAGTTCTGCCAAGACCCGTTGCTCACCTGTACCTTCCTCCAAAGGGCAGAAACGCAGAAACTCGAGAAGTACTCTGAGCTCTCGTTGGACCACAGTCATTCCCACAATTAAAAACATATCTTTTCCCATGGCCAAGCAGATCATTTCATTCCTTGGTCTAAATTACTATGCAGGGCCAACCTGCGCATTTTCCGGGAACCAAGTCACAGTCAGCTTTCAGAGGGGTTTGGCTTGTCTGTCTCTCGAGGCCGACGAGGTATCTGCACATCTTAAATAACAGCTTTCTCTTCTCGTCAAGATTTTTTAAATCTTAAAATCAGGTTGTGACCCCAGCAAGATGCTAAATGCAGACAATGTCTCAGTGAACCAGGCCCCGCTCACTGGGCCTCCAGCTGAGTGAGACCATCTTGAGCTCAGTGGCCAGGCCTGGTTCCAAGTGACCATCCAACACCAGGACCCGTGCCCCTCGCCCTGAAGCTTCTCGTTGATCTGGGAAGACGGCAATCCAATATCTATGCATTTCCCATGATAAATGCTGCAAGAGAAAGCTGTGGCTCGCTGGAGCTAATTAAATCAGGGGTGAGAACAAGGTCCTCGGAGGACGAGCCATCCGGAGTGGCTCCTAGGGGTGCGTCAGTGTGGCTGCGAGGAGGACATATTTTTGGAGCACATGGCCAGCGCACAAGACAGAAAGGGCCCAGACCTTGAGGACTCACAGCCTCGACAGTGACCACGCAGCCATCCAGCATGACTTGGTGCAATGAGATTGTGTAACGGTGGGGTTAAGCCCGTTCACCTCGTAGTGAAAAATCTGATATTTGATGGATTCACAGAAGCCAAGAAGGTGGAAGAGGGTCGGGGGAAACGGACCAAGACCCTGTCGTCGGGGGGAGCGAAGGATCAGAAGGACTGAGGGGCTGGCAGGAGGGGTGAGACCGGAGAGAAAAGTAGGGCTGTCGGGGCTGTTAAGTAGAGAGGAGCAGAGGAGAGGGCTTGGTGGACAGGAGAGAGAAATGAATTTGGGGTGATGGAGTCAGAATTTCCTTTGCACACGCTCACTCTACCTGCGGTGGGAAGACAGGATTTGAGCTGTGCTCACGTGAGTTCAAGCAGGTGAGTCCGCAGGCCGTGCCATCTGTCCAGACAAGAGCTCCCGGTGGGGGTGGAAGTGGCGTGTGAGGGAGCAGATGTCGAGCCTACTGGCGACATCCAGGAGGAGAGATTGACCGGTCCTGGCTGTGGAGTGAGGGGATGAAGTGGTCCTGAGTGGCTCCAAGGTGTCTGGACTTCGTACCCGGGCAGGTGGCGGTGACTTTTACCAAGTTTTGGATTGAACATGAGTCCGTTCTTGGACTTGTGAGTTTCGGGTCCTCTGGGGCATCTAAGAAAAAAATTAGTAGACCTGGATTCAGGGGAGGTGCCTGGGCTGGAGGTGTGTGTGGGAATCATTTCTGTGCAGGATTCACAGGGACCAAGGACACTGGTGCCGTCCTTGGGGAGAAGGTGATGCTGAAGGGTGGGGTAGTCCTAGGTCCCAGTGTTGAAGAACAAGAGCTTGAGTGGGTGGAGAGAGGAAGGGGAGCCTACAGATGAGCTGGCAGCGAGGCCAGAGAAGCGAAGGAAAACCAGAGAATGACACTGAGGAAGCCAAGGGGGTGGGGCTTCGAGAAGGAAGCAGGAATCACCGGTATAGACACGAGGGTAGAAACACACCCAGTGAACTTGGTTACACAGAGGTGACTGACGAGTGGGTGGTGAAGACATGCAAACTCTTGTGTCCAGAGGGGTGTGTGTATGTGTGAGAGAGGAAGAAATGAGCTGAAAAAAATAAGAAGGTGGCTGCTTACTGCTTGGTTTCCATTTCTGCCCGTTGTCTTTCCATTATGGTGAAGATGCTCAGTGAGTACAGAAAGCAACAGGAAGGATGCAGTTGAAGCCTCAGATCTTGAAAAAATGATTTACCTTCACTCCGTTTCAAATTCCATATGAGAAAGATTAAAATAATCACACTTAAAGAGTTTGGCTAGAAATTAAGTAACACATAAACATCATCTGCAAATCCAGGTATCAAACCGGCCATTATTACGGAGACCTTCCTTACTGTTTAGTACCGACCACATTAAAAACGACACAAGCTCAGGGCTATAGTTTATCGCTATTGTAATTAATTTTAATTTTTAATTATCGTATAGTAAAATTTACGATTTGGGGTGTATAGTTTTATTAATTTTAACATATCCAGATTCACATGACCACCACCACAATCGGGATATAGGACAATTCCATCATCCCCAAAATTCCCTTGTGCGGGCTCTTTACAGTCACCGTGCCACCCCATTTCTAAGCCTTGGAAACCACTGGCCAGCCCTCCATCACTAGGGTTTTCTCTCGTTTAGAATATCACACAAATGGGATCACACATGGCATGTAACCATTTGAGGCTGGCTTTCTCCGTCCACGTTGTGTGTGTCAACCACCCCCCTTCCTAGCTGAGTAGAACCCCATATTCTACGATGCCCCAGAGTTAGTTTAGCTCCTCACCTGTCCAAGCATGTGTCATTTGTTTGCGACCCACGTACGCTCTTTGGTGAATTGCCTCCAGTTTTGAGCAATCATGAATAGATCTATAGACATTCAAGTTCAGATCTTTATGTGGACACAAGTTTTCAATCCACTTGGGTAAATACTGAGGGGAGGGAAGTGAGTTGTGGAGTTAAGGTGTGTTTGACTTTGGAAGAAATTGTCACACCATCCTCCAGCGTGGCTACACCATTTTACATCCCCGCCAGCGAGGCGTGACAGTCCCAGCTTCTCCAGTACTTAGTATTAACAGTAATTTTTACTTTAGCCATTCTGATAGACGGAGCAGTACCTCCACGTGGTTTTAACGCACATTTCCCAAGTCCAATGCTAATGATGTCAGAGAGTCTACTCTGTTTAATTTTCATTCTTTTAAGCTTGTTGAGGTTTGTCTCCTGGCTCAGAGTGTGATCTGTCTTGGTAAATGTTCCTTATGCACTTAAAAGTAATGAGTGTTCTGCTGATGGGGTACAGACCATAAAAACATACAATAAAAAAAAAATACTAGACAAGAAATGAAGCAGAAGAATTTGATGGGTGATCGGGAGGAAAATGACACACGATACAAGTAAACCTGCAGACCGTCCCTGTACTAGAGTTAGTAAAGAAGGTTTTAAAGCCGCTGTAGTTACCATGTTAAAGAAAACTGAGGAAAAGACAGCAAAATGGATGAAATGGAGAATTTTAGGAAAATCAGAATC
This sequence comes from Neophocaena asiaeorientalis asiaeorientalis, assembly GCF_003031525.2. Taxonomy (NCBI): domain Eukaryota; kingdom Metazoa; phylum Chordata; class Mammalia; order Artiodactyla; family Phocoenidae; genus Neophocaena; species Neophocaena asiaeorientalis. The sequence goes on along the minus strand of NW_020172451.1, from coordinate 1,032,052 downwards.
TGTAATAAGACAAATTGGATGGTCATTCTAAATTGAAGAATACAATAGAAGAAAACTTTAAAAGCAAAAAGGTAGAAAATAAAATCAGATCGATAAACCCAGTTGTATCCAGGTTGTGGCATAAACACACAGAGAGTAACTATTCCAATTAGCCTTAAAATACAGAAATTTAGCTGTGCATCCCAAGTGAGATATACCCCAATGGCACATGCTACTGCAGACCTTAAAACCTAAAATCACGTTCAGCAGTCGCACTGATTTCCATACGTTGGTATCGTTGGTCTAAGATGTGCTGTGGGGAAAACCTTGTCAGCGTCTTAGAAAAGTGACACCTGGGCTCTGAGTGAAAGGAGGTACAAATGTCCTGTTAATAAGATTCAATCATGTCAGTGGAGCCCTGGACTTGAAAAATAATTGTCACAAGAGCTCGTGATGTATTTTTATATTTTAAAAATGCCTGTTTACCAGCTCTGTCTTCTGAAAAGCCCTTGAATCATTGGCCAATCCAGTAGCAAAGACCTTAGATGATGGTATTTAAATATCCCTTCCCATCTATAGGAACCACCACTCCTTGAAGAAATAGCCAGTTTCGGGACTGAGCCTTACATCTTGTTATACTGAAAAACAAAGCTGTGATCAGAGACTAGAATACCAGGTCGGAGGTGTCGTGTCATTGTTGTCAGAAGGGCAATAATCGCAAGCACTGAAACACTCTGAGTATGTTTACGAGACTTATTCATGATGGTGCAGGAAGCAAACCTCTTTGGCCGTCTCTGAAGAAAGCTAAGGAACCAGATGATTAGGTTAAACAGTCAATAAAGGTAGATCTGGGCATTTATTCTGCTTTTCCTGTAAGAGCTGTACTTGAGGGTAACCAAGTTGTTGAAAGGAGAAGGTTCTCTGTTATATAAGTATTCTAGGTAGAAAACAGAAAAGGAATAATAGAAGGATATTGGAATGTTACCTGTTTACAATTAATAATTATATTAATTATTAATTAATACATCTATGGACTCACCCTCAGTTCTTAGTACCCCCAACGTGGAAGCAACTAGACAAACCTATCTCCTGACGGCAGTGCACTCTCCAGCTGGAAGGAGCTGTCAAGGAAATCAAACCTGTATCTTGTTAAGTTTCATTGACTCCAAAACAGATGGCTAAGGGGCAGGGGTGCAACAGGCAAAATCCATTCTCTGGAAAGTTCTATGGAGAAATGAGTCAGTCTCTTCAACAGCCGTTAGACATGAAACAATGGGGCTTCCCTGGTGGCTCAGTGGTTGAGAGTCCGCCTGCCGAAGCAGGGGACGCGGGTTTGTGCCCCGGTCCAGGAAGATCCCACGTGCCGCAGAGCGGCTGGGCCCGTGAGCCATGGCCGCTGAGCCTGCGCGTCCGGAGCCTGTGCTCCGCAATGGGAGAGGCCACAGCAGTGAGAGGCCCGCGTACCGCAAAAAACAAACAAAAAAAGAAATGAAACAATGAAACCAAAAAGAGAAAGAGGAGGAACCTAGAGATTAAAAGAGACTGAAAGTCATTTCAACCAGTTACAACTCGTGGACTTTATTTTGATCCTGACTGCAACCAAGAAGCAGAAAAGAGCTATAAGACAACTGGAGGGGTTTGAGTGCTCACTCTGTATCGACGATACTAAGAAATCTCCGCTAAATTTGGGTATAATAGTTATCAAAGTTACGCTTTAAAATTTTTAATTTATCTTTGAGAGACCTATGTAGAAACTTTTACTTTAAAGAGTAAAGAATGTCTAGAGTTTACTTCAAAATAATCCAAGATAGAAGGAAATAAGTGTATAGAGGTGATACAAGGTCAGGCAAGATTTGATCATTGAAGCTGGGTGATGTGATTTCAGGATTCAGTATATTTTTCTCTCTGCTTTTGTATATATTTGAAATTTTTCATAATCAAAAAGTAGGAAAAATTAAAGGTACACTTTTCTCACCAAAATTCTGGAGAAAGTGAATGCCCCCAAAGTGAGGCTGCGTCTGAGGCGTGGTCTTGTTTTAATCTTTCCGCCCGGGATCTGGACTCACTGATCATGAGATGGGACTGGCTTATCGATATCCAAGAGGAGCCCGGACCATCTGGTCACAATCTGAAGGATGGAGGGAAACCTGAGGTGTCCCCCTCACCCCCCAGGCCCCACCCAACCTCCGCGTCCCTGCATCCTGGCTGGAACTCACGAAAACACTGTAGTCACAGAAATCAGAGTTATCACATTATTGAAAGCAGAGGCATAACAAAAGTACCCTCATAATGCAGGAAAGAGAGAAAAAACATGTCACCACTAATGAAAATGGATGACGATGATAAAGTAATGACATAGCCCTTCTCCCACACCACCCCCACCTCCCCAGCCAGCCTTGCAGCAAAGGGGACCATGTGACCAGATCTGGTTACCGGAACCTAAAGGCAAGTCCGCAGGGAGCTTCCAGAGAGCACCAATTTCCTGCTTTGCCGATGAAAGACACAGAAGGAGCCCAGACTGCCTCTTCCCTCCTTGAGCATGGCTGTGATGCTTGGTGTTGTGGCAGCCATCTTGCCACCATGAAGCTATCGGCCAGAGGACATGGGAGCAGATCAGGAAGACGGAAAGAGCGAGCTCCCCGATGACATTGCTGCAACGTCTTATCCTGTGGGATCTTGAAATGCCGTGATTGCCTACGTCACTGCTATTCAAGCTGTCTGTTCTTAAGGAAAAGTGCTTCCTCAGCGATATAAAATCTTTCCTTCTGTCAACTGAAATAAAAACACACAACATGACAGCTCTGAGTTTCCGCATTATTCGGGAAGTTCCTGAGGACTATAGCCCAGCAGACAGCCTCTTAGTAGCTCTGAGGAATGGCCGCAAGGAAGCTGGGGATAGGGTCAATATTGTCTACTTTAAAAAAGTGCACAACGTGAGAGTTGCGAGTTAAGTTTTATCTGGGGCAAAATGAGGGCTATAGCCCAGGAGACAGCATTTCAGAGAGCTCTGAGAACCTGCTCCAAAGAAGCGGGGGTAGGGGGGAGGTCAGTATATAAGCGATTTTGGTGAAGGGGGAGTACATGCAATCAAGCACATATTTTTTGCAGATGGTTTCTGCTGGTCATGGAGAGCAGTCATCACCATGAAGGATTTTAGTGGTTTTCTAGATATGAGGAGATACAAGAATTGGGCTCATGAAATCAGCTCCTGAAAATATCTAACTCTCTGAGGACCTGTTCTGCCAGTCTTTCCCGGAGCACGGAGAGCCTCATTCCTGATCTCCACCCTGAGCTCCTTTCCGGGGGCGGGGTTGAAGGTCAGCAGGTGCAACGGCTCAGGATTTAATCCTCGTAGAGGTAGTTGGCGAGTGCCGATGGCGCGTGCCAATTTGTGGTTGACAATATAGCCGTGATATTGGTGAAGGGGCTACATGCATTCAAGCACACATCTTGGGAGAAGGTTGCTGCCAGTTACGAGAAACAGATACCTTAGTTGATGGTTTTAGTGCTTTTCTAAACATGGGAAGATGCAAGCATTGGTGTTCATAAATCTTTCTCCTGAAAATAAGAGCTCACCATCTGAGGGTCTGGCTGCCGGTTTTCCCGGAGCACAGACGCCTCATCCTGACCTCCCTGAGCCCCTGTCAGGGCGTGTGGAGGGCCAGCGACTGCCGTGGCAGCGCCTTCACCCTTGCAGAAGCGGGTGGCGAACGACGTTCTTTAGCTGGCTCTTGCGATGGACGGGATGAGGTCCAGAGGGGTCCCGTCCTGCCGCACTGAGCGCCTGATTGGCACCTTCCTCGCCCGCTCATCCCTGGAAGCTCTGCGGACACCCAGAGTGGGTGTGGCTCAGGCAAACAGGCATCCCTAACCCCTTACACCCTAAGTCCGTTTTCTCTCCGGGGAGGTCGTGCCCCAGACATTTCCGACTGTCGGGACTGAGAGGTGACCCTGCCTCCAGTGGGGAGAGGCCAGGGATGCTGCCCAACGCCTGCAGGGCCCAGGGCAGCCTCCGTCATGGAGGATTATCTGGCCCAAATCGTCATAGTGCTAAGAAGCCCTGCCCTGCGTGACGTAGCTGAGGCTCTGCCTGGTGCTGGTGCCACAGCGGGCACTGCATGAGCTCAGAGCTGAGAAATAATGCCAGCTCCTCACAGAGTCCATGCTGAGGGCGGTCCCAGCCTGAGGAATCTCTGCTGGCTGGTCAGGGAAGTGACCTGAAGGCAGTGATCATTGCAAGTGCAGGTGAGGGGTTCCCAGATCTGCCCTGCCCCTAGAGTGTCCTTAATTTGTAACAGAGACGTCATGTAATCAACCAGACACTCCTCGCCTGCTCCCAGAGGACCAGCAGTAGGGGGGCAGCCCCACCTGGACAGAGCCACACCCCCTGACCCCCAGGCAGCTCTGGGGCTCCCAGGCCCTGGTGTGTTGTCACAGGGTGATCCTGTGAACATAAAAAGAAACATTAAATTTTGCTCTCAGGGAGCGTGGCGTTTATCCAGGGAAATCCAGAGATGAAATACACAGAACGCGAGACGGATCAGCGAAGACTGTGTCAGCTGGAACAGAGGATGCACGGGACTGAATGGCAGGGATTTTTTTGTTATTTGGCCATTTGACATCTCACAGGTCTTATGCCTTTACAATTACTCATCACTTCATTTTGGAACCATTTAGGGAAAGGGGTGACTTATGACCCAGTCACAGCAGAGATGTGACATCTCTGTCAACACAGACGGTGACTCTCGCATCCTTGTCTCCTGATTGCATGAGCGTCTCTGTCTGAGTGTGAATCAAAGAGGAGCCCTGTGCCTGCACGCACTCCCCGAAAACCAAACCGTGACTCGGCTGACAATTAGAAAAGTGTGGAGTCAAGACTGTGCAGTTTCTAAGTTAAAAAAAAAAAAAAAAAGCCACTTTAGCATCCCCCGGCGGTCGCTCACAGTGAATCCCACCTCTCCGCTCAGCGCACCAGCGATTCAGCGAGGGCTTGGAGCTGGCTCCTGCCCCTCTAATCTCTAAATCCAAGACAGATCAAACGGGCACCGTAAACACACGCGTTTTTGAGCCAGAGGTTCAGAGTAATTGCATTACCGGCCTGGCCAGCCCAGATGTTTGGGGATCTGGGGTAAATAAAAAAGAAAGAGCTCTCAGAGTGATCCCCAGCGCTCCATCTGGGGCTGTGCCGAACCCCGCTATTTCATTTGCATGATTTAGCAAAAGGAAGTCTGCATCGATATGTAAATAGAATGCAAGTAGTTTGCACTGAAAAACAAAGGCAGGCAGCAGAGCCTGTGATATTTTATAGCCCTTGGACTACAGCCTTTGTTGCCGCCAGAAATCGCAACAGCAATTATCCTGGACCTACAATTTAAATAGCTCAGCCTCACGCAAGTGCTTCAGGAGTAACGCTTAATAATGGAATTATGTCGTCATTTGCATATGGTGCTCTCACTGGAAGGTGTATTCCGAATTTATTGGGCATTTTTATTAGCCCTCAGTGATTGACTTACGGAAATTCGGTATGCGCAACTTGTAGCAGGGGAAAAAAAATCTTCAGTAGAGAAAACTGAGTGCATGAAGATAAACGGTACCCGCTGTTCCAGAGGCAGCCGAGAAGGACAGTCCTGGGTGCACGTGGTTTATGGTATTATGGGATATAGGACCTCTCCCCAGCATACTCAAAAATGGGGGCGAGACCAGATGACCCCCAAACCTCCTAGGCTCAGCTCTATCAAGGGCCCCGTTGGCCTGGCTGCGTGTAAGGCTCTGGGGAGCCAAGTATGGGAGAGGCTCTGGGTGTGACTGTTGCAGGAAAATGGGGCGTGAGAGGCGCGTCCCGTCCCAGGTCTTGGGCGGGGGCGGGGCCTGGGGCAGACCGCCAAGTGATATCCTTGGCTTCACACGGGAACGAAGTCGAGAGTGGGCCATAGGAAAGTGGAAGCAGGTTCACTCAGAGAGGCACACATTCCATAGGCAGAATTCAGTCCATCTCAGAAGGTGAGAGCAGCCCTAGGGCATGGGGTCCTCCCGGAAAGTGAGAGCTGCCCAAAATACGGCGTGGTTAGTTTTTATGGACTGCGTAATTTCATCGGCTAACGAGTGGGAGTATTATTCCGAATATTTGGGGGGAGGGGCGGGGATTTTCAGGAACTGGGCCACTGCCCACTTTTTGGCCTTTTACGGTCGGCCTCGGAACTGTGGTACCCATAGGTGTGTCGTTTAGCTGATGCATTACAGTGAGTATAGAACGAGGCTCAAGGCCTAGTAGAGGTCGAATCTTCTGCCATCTTGGGCTTAGTTGATTCTAACCACTCAGCAGTGGTTAGTGGTTTCTGAGAGACCTCAGAATGGAAACAGGTTGCCCGCCTTCTCGCAGCCGTCAGACAGCAGCCACCACCCTAAGGATGCGAAAGCACAGCAGGCTGGCCCCACGTGGCTGAGGTGCACCTCAAAGGAACGATTTCAAAAGCCCAGATTCTTGCATCTTCCCACATATAGAAAAGCGCTAGATTCCCTAACTTGAGATGTCTGGTTTTCTCTAATTAACAGTAATCTTTCTGATGTTCTGACTACCAGGTTCTGTCTGAAAAACTCTTATATATCCTGGCTTTTCCCCTCCCTCTTCAGAACAGTTTTCTCAAGTTTGTCTGAGATGCTGTCTCCCAGGCTTGAAGTCCGAAGAATGTTTGCTGAATAAAACGTAACTCTCAACTTTTAGGTTACGCACTTTTTTCGGTCAACGTTGTTGTAAGGGACTTGTATTCCGTCGAAGTGGTGTAGTATTTTTCAAGTGGACTTGGACTAAGTGTAAATGTGGACTGTAAACTCTAAAAAAATGTTAAGTGTGAGTGATATGCTAAGAGAGAGGAGAAAATAGAATCATGTAAAATGCCCAGTTAAAATCAGAGACAGCAGAAAAAGACTGGAAGACAAAAAAAGAAGAAACAAAGAATAAGGGCAACCATAGAAAACAGTAACAGGTATGGTAGATACTACTCCAAATATATCAATTATCACTTTAAACATCAATAGTCTAAATACACCGATTATGAAACAGATACAGTCAGAGGGGGTTTTAAGAAAGAAGAAGGGAAGAAAAAACAAGACCCAACTATATGCTGTCTACAAGAAACTCACTTCCTATATAAACACACAGAGCAAAGTGAAGGAATGGAGAGAGATAGACCAGGCTAACATTAATCAAAAGAAAACTGAAGCTGGTGTATTTCAGGAAGAGCAAACTTCACAGCAAGGAAACTTATCAGAGACAGAGAGGCACTACCTAATGACAGAGGGATCAATTCTCCAAGAAGTCCTAACAATCCTTAATATATAATACAAGCACTTAACAACAAAGCCTCGAGGTACATGAGGCAAAATCTCATAGAACCGCAAGGACAAATAGGAAAACAAATAGCATTCATCCTTACCTCACACCATACACAAAAATGAATTTGGGCTGGATCACAGACTTAAACATAAAAACAGAACTATAAAGCTTTAAGACAAAACATAGTAGAATATTATCACAACCTGAGGAGAAGCAAAGATTTCTTACAAAGAACATAGAAGGCAGTCACCGTAAAAGAAAACATTGATAAAGGGAGTTGTTGAAATGATACACTTCTGCTCATCAAAAGACACTGCTACACAAACGAATAGACAAGCAGACGATGGGAGGAAATATCTGTAAAACGTAGATCTGACAAAGGATGTGTATCCGAACCGGGCAAAGAACACATACCTCTCAATAATAAAAAGGACCAACAACCCAGAGAAAACTGGGCAAAGAGCTTCAAAAGACCCTTTACACAGGAAGCTATACAAATGGCCAATGGACGTTTGAAAAAATGCTTCAAATCCTTACTCATTGGGGAGAGGCAGATTAAAGCTACAGTGAATTACCATGACACATCCACTAGTTAAACGTAAGGAGAGCGACACTGCCTATGTTGACAAGAATTTGGAGCAAGGAGAACTCTCCTCCATCACCGATGGGAATGGGAAATGCCAAACCTACTTTGGAAAGCGGTTTAGACGTGTCTTACAAAGTTAAGCGTATAAGCGTTGACCCAGAAATTCCACTGCTAGATACACACCCAAGGGGCACGGAGACAAGTGTCCACAAAAGACTTGCCCTCAAGTGCTCAGAGCTGCTTTCTTTGCAGTTTGTAACTGTCCATCCAGTGCAACTGTCCGTCAACAGCAGGATAGATAAAAATTTCAGCCTCAAAGTATGAAGTGCTGGCAGGACGCGGAACAACTGGAACTATTTACACACTGTTGGTGGGAGGGTATTGGAACAGTCGCGTTGGAAAATAACTTGTCAAATAAAGTGAATTTGAGCATGATTTATGTTCAGGCAATTCCATGTCTCGGTTTAAGATCTCGCATATATTCAAGGAAGTTCATAGCATCCCATCCAGGGGAGCATAAAACTAGAAAACTGGAAACAACCCAGATGTCCATCCATCAGCGAAAAAAATAAATGAAATATTTTTATGTATTCGTGCAAAGGAATGCTCCGTGTCGATGAATATGAATGCATCTCAGTGGCGGGAAGCGACAGCAACATCGTGACGGGAGCTTAATAACCTTAAAAATATAGCAAGTCTCAGAAATGATTCCATTTAATACAATAGGATTCTGTTTTATACCACTCAAAAATGTATAACACGTTGTTATAATTCTATGGGCAAACTTACAAGAAACACAAAGAAAAGTCAAGGGGAAAACACAGCATTTAGGACATTTCCTGGTACTGATGATTTCCCGGTGGAAGCACTTGAAATGCAATGAAAATGAGCTTGAAAGGGTCTGCTCTACGTGGCGACCCTGCCTCTCAGCAGAGAGAGTGCCTCTGTTTGTTGACCAAGCGGTAGATGAATCAATTTCCCTTAAGCCTGTCTGGTCTTGGGCAGGACCACTTCCACCCTTGGGGCTGGAACAAGGAAGGAAGTAACCACCAGCATTCCCGTCCTACTGCGTTTCCTGACGATGCCACGGGGGTGGGTGTCTGGTGTCGGGTGCTCTTGGGTGTGTCAGTGGCCAGTGCTCATAACAACCACCACGTAAGCACGTATGTCTGGCCCACGTGTCTGCAGGCTGGGTCGGGGGGGAGCCTGGCTGCACCCTGGGTCAGGTCTGCCCTGGGTGCAGCGCCCTCTGTGGCACAGAGGAAGCAGGTCTTCTCCCAACAAAGGCAGGTAGGAGCACAGGAGGCATGCACCTGGCTGGCCCAGCCTTCTGCCGTGTTCGCCAATATTCCGTTGGCCAAAGCAGGCGACCAAACCAATAAGGACACGTGAGTGCGTATACCACCCACCAAGGGAGACACACTGGCAAGTCGCAGGGCAAAAGAAAAGGCAAAGAAATGGGAACTGGACAAACCCGCCCTGTGCTTGCAGGGAAGGGAAGCAGCCTGACAAAGTGCATCCCCCGGGGACTCGGTCAACCAGGCAGCGGGTGGTTGCCTCCATGTCAGTTTAGAGAGGGTTAGATTCCTTGTCCTCTGTTGGTAAACTGTGGAGCCCACGTTCTACAGACAGCAAACCAGATGTGCGTGTATGGAGCACCTACTGCATGCCGGAATCTGTACTGAACGCGTGCCGCGCCAAACCACCCGCCGCACGGTCCTCGCGCTGCACCTGCCTGAGAGGTCCCCACACGCCCCACCCCAATCATCCCCAGTAAATACCTGCTCACCTTTCAGGAGCCGGCTCCGGCGTCCTCCCTCAGACACGTCTCCTGATCGTATCCCGAAGGCCGGGCGGATCAGTGTTCCTTCCAACCACAGCGGTCACTCAGTCACTTAACCGGTATTGCTCGAGCACCTACCGTGTGTCAGCTCTTATTCTGAGCCCTGGAAAGTCGGCGCAGACAGACATGGGTCCAGTCCCACGCTTCACAGCTCTGACAAGTGTTAGGTCGGGAAGGCACATGGTTCTGTAGAGACGGATCGCGTCTCGGTCTGGGGGTTCAGGCCGGCACGTGGCCGACACAGACTCCGGAGCCCCCCAGGGTTCAGCTCAGGTCACGATTTGCCACAGACGAAATTCCAAGCAGCTCTGGGTTTCCAGAGACCTTGGGAAGTGCAGATGAGGGCTCAGAAGTGCAGGTGGAAGTTTGGTATGGAGGACACCCCGTGGGCCCGACCCCTTTCCCAGCCCCGAGGCTGGGGAGCCAGCGTGGATTTCATGCAATCACCTCTCCACTTTCTGAGAACTTGGTCTCCAGGATTAGAGAGGTCTTTGAAGCGTGGCTGATGCCTCATGTTAATTGGGTGGGTGTTCCCTCGAGAAACGGTTTCTAGGGGCACCTGCAGCCCAGCATCTCCGCATCAAACTAGTAAAATTAAACCACTTTCCCGCCTACTGGCGATCTCTGAGCCTGCAATCCGCACTCGGCTTCATCACGGTCATCTTTCCTGGGTAACATTTAATGCTGTTGTGGACTCTTCGGGGCTGGGGACTGTCATCTAGGCAGGAAATGGGATGCAGAGAGCCGGGCCAGTCCCACCACCCTCACCTCCCAGCACTGATGGTGAGAAGCAGGGGAAGGTCAGAGGGCAGAGTTCTCCAAAGGACTCGGGTGGCACTTTTACATTGTTGGCACCCGTGCAAAAATTCCTATTCAAATCACCCACTGATCTCTCCTTCGCTCTAAGCCCATACGTCCTTGGAGTACAATATCGACTCGTTTCTGATTTGCATTAAGGATCAGATGCTAACCTTCTCGCGTCTAAGGAGCTCAGCCCGTCCAAAGCGTGCACGGCACACTGTTGCCCACCTCGCCTGGCCCTTGGAGCCGCCGGCCACCTGTTGGCGTCAGAGATGCTGTCTCAGGGACCCAGGACTGACCGCACACCCTTTTTGGCCCTCAGGGATGTTGCTTGTGGCTCTGTGTCAGGAAGAAGTCCTCCACTGGGGTCTGCGGCAGAGAGAGGTGGACAGCGCTTTGCCAGGACACACACCTCAGGGGTGGAGGTCACACCAGGCACAGGGGTGCTGGGACTTCTAAGGCACCTGGGGCTCAGGGTGCGTCACTCTGTCCCCCATCTGCTGATGTACGTACAGATGCATGGGTTTACAGACTGCGGTCGTTTTTGAAGTGTATGTGTGCGTGCATGTGTGTGTGTGCACGTGTGTTCCAATTCTGCAGCCCACCCTGGCTGTCCTGGCCCCAGAGGACCCCTTGTGCCCAGCCCTCACCTGGTCCCTCTCCCGTATCCTCGTATCTTTTGCGACTCACCCCTGACCCTCTCACCTCCCTCTGAGTCAGGACCCCTCCTCTGGGCCCTGCTAAGCCTCAATCCACAGTCCCCAGAGTGTCACCTCATCCCCCTGGCAGGATTGAGAACATTTAGTTGTTTTCAGTGTTTCTGATGAGGTCAAGGAGAAATTCTCAGTCTGGTATTCGTGTGGCTTTGCTAATGTCCCTGGTATGGGTTGAATGGTGTCCCTCAATGTGATTCGCTGGCGTCCCAGGCCCTGGCACCTGTGTGGCATTATTTGGAAACAGGGCCTTTGCCAATGTAATCAGGTGGCAATGACGTCATTAGGGTGTGCCCTTAATCGAACATGATTTGTGTCCTTAAAAGAGGAAATTTGGGACTTCATTGGTGACGCAGTGGCTAAGAATCCACCTGCCAATGCAGAGGACACGGGTTCGAGCCCTGGTCCAGGAAGATCCCACATGCCGTGGAGCAACTAAGCCCGTGCGCCACAACTACTGAGCCTGCGCTCTAGAGCCCGCAAGCCACAACTACTGAGCCCACGTGCCACAACTACTGAAGCCCACACACCCTAGGGCCCATGCTCCACAAGAGAAGCCATTGCAACAAGAAGCCCGCGCACTGCAGTGAAGAGTAGTCCCCCCCTCGCTGCAACTAGAGAAGGCCCACGCGCAGCAACGAAGACCCAACGCGGCCAAAAAATAAAATTAAATTTTTTAAAAAAAGAGGACATTTGGACACACACAGAGGAAGGGCCGTGTGCAGACACAGGCAAACTGAAGGGACGCGGCCACAAGCCCAGGGACGCCCGAGCCCCCAGGAGCTGGAAGGGGCAGGGAGGACCCACCCCTGGAGCCTCGGAGGGAGCGCAGCCCTGGGACACCTTGATTTAGTGCTTCGAGCCTCCGGAACTGTGGGAGAATAAATTCCCATTGTTTAAGCCGGCACTCTGTGTTAAGTTGTCAGCAAACTGTCAGAACCCCTGGGTTGGGGGGCAGCAGAGCTGTAGGGGCACAGTCTCTGGCAGCATCACCCTGGGTGTCGTCTAAGGCCCTGTGTCCACCCCCCTTGCTGTCCTGGTGGCTTCCTCCTTAGGGCACTAGGTCTCCGTTTACACTGGAAACAGGACTCTCCTCTTTCAAATAAACACATCTATGGCTTTAGAAGGAAGTCAGAGGACTTCCCTGGCGATCCAGTGGTCAGGACTCCACGCTTCCACTGCAGGGGGCCCGGGTTGGATCCCTGGTCGAGGAACTAAGATCCCGCATGCCACGCCACGCACCCCCACCCCAATAAGAGGTAAAAGAAAATACCCTCCATAGGTTTTTCTGGCCCAACAATGTGTCTATGTCTACATATGAGACTGTGAAATAAACTACGTAAAATTACCTAGACACAGCAGAAAAAATAAAAAATAAATTTAAAAGAGGAAATCAGTCTCAGGAAAGTGGCATCAGTCAGGACCGTGGCTCAGCGTGGTCTCTGCCCACGGGAGGAGGGGTCCCCCAGGCCCCTGGCCCGGCCCCAGGGTCGCTGAGCTCCTGCAGGAAGGCAGGTGGCCGGGAAGGACCACACACGCCCTTGGAATAAAGACGCCCCGTTGGCATGTCCTGCCCCGGTTCAGAGCCCCCAAGGCCGCCCAGGAAGGACCAGAGGCCCTAGAGGGCACAGAGGGCACGGCGGGGAGAGGCCCAGCGAGGTGCAGCTGCCCACAGGTGGTTTCACGGCCGGGAGGGCCGGTCAAGGAGCAGAAGGCCACCTGTCCAGCCTTCACCCCCTCCCCTCACCTCTGACTATGAGGACTTGAGCCAACCCTGAAGGGAAAGACACCCAGCATGACCGCCATCAAATATGGACAGAGAGAGACAGAGACCCGATAGAGACAGAGAGACAGAGACAGACTCAGAGACAGAAGGGGAGAGACAGAGAGAGATAAAGAGAAACAGAGAGACAGAGACAGAGAGATACAGAGACACAGGCAGGGAGAAAGGAGTCACCTTGTGATTCCAGGGGCAGCACATGTGGGACCCTCCTCTGAGGGGCTGCCTGGGGGACCCCAGAGGGGATGGTCCTTGAGACTTTCCAGGAAGGAGGGGCACCCACCCCTCCCCCAGGAACCCCGATGTGGGAGATAGCAGGGCCTCAGCCCCCCAGGCCTGCAGCCCTCAGCGCCCACGTCTGCACCTGCCAGATATTGGAACCCTGTGTCCCGCTGGGGAAGAGCCTCCGTGGCTGGGAGTCTCGGCTCCCACCTCCGACCACGGCGAATCTGGGGCCTGACCCCAGGTCCTGAGCGCCGGCTCCGGGTCCAGGGAGAGAGGCCCCAGGTGGGTCCAGGCTCCAGGCCTGCCCGTCCAGCCTGGCTGTCCAGCCCCTGTGTCGGGGGTGGTGATGAGGGGCTCTGAGACCCCCAACAGGTACCGTGTCCACACGTCCAGTTCTTTCCCATCTCCTTGAGGGGCCCTCACCCGTGAGTCCATGGGGGGCTCCTGGGCCCATGGAGGCAGTGCTGGGTGGAGGCTCTGCTGGGCGGGAGGGGAGCAGCCCTGGTGAGAAGGGGAGGGGTGTCTGTCCCATGCCTGCGCCCCAGCCCTCACGCCATCGACGATGTCAGACACGCGGGGCTGCTGAGGCCAGCCAGCACAGTGAGCATTGCCCGACGCCACTGCTTCTCCAGCCGGGCCGTCTGGGTGCTGCCAGGGATGGGGAGGGCCACGAGGAAACATGTTCTGCAGGGACAGGCAGAGGACAGGCTCTGGGACGCCCTCTGACAAGCTCTGCTGTGGCTGAGAGGGGGGATGCCCCAGCCCAAGCCTACCCCACGTCCCGGAGCCCGATCGCCACAGCAGCCCTAACCAGGATGATTTTCACTCCTTAAAACCCTCCTCGCTGAGCTCAGTTAATTACAAACCTAGTTCACACTCCGTTATTTTGATTCGCCTCCACCGGCCCTGGCACGGAGTAATTAGACGCTGGCGTTCAGAGCACAGCGGAGCGTGACCCAGAATCTCTGCTCCCAAAAGGAGGTGTGCGGGCGGTAGCGAGAGCTGCTTCCAGGTCCGGGCGCTGGGCGGCCCTGCCACGTTCCTGCGGGAAGGTGTCCCTGCAAATTAATTAGCAATTTAAAAGTTTGTTTAGAAAAGCAATCAGTGGGTGCACAGCTTGTCAAAATGCAAACTATTGTTTCCAGCCCAGTTTTAAATGAGAAATGAACAGAAATGCCAGAGATTGACAGTGCGCCGGCAAGACCGTCTTCAAAAACAATTTGCTGAATGTTAATGAACTGAAAATGTCATTTCTGGTCCAATTACTAGGAGTCATTAGTTCTTCTTAATTATGGAGGAAGTGGAATTTTAATAAGGTCAATTTTACAATTACAGTTTAAAAAATACTAATTGTATTGTCATCACATCTTATATAATAAATGACATTAACCTGCTAACATCTGTTGGTTTTAATGTAAATAAAGCAAAACTATCACGGCATTGCATTCCTTGGGGAGAGACGACAGAATGGGAGCAGGATGGTGGTAACTCGGGGACAGGGGCTCAGGGCTGCCCTGAGGGGCCCCCAGGCCTTACTCTCTGCATCAGCTCACCTGCGACCACGTGGGAAGGGATTGCACGGTGCCTGGTCTGACCTGCCGTGAGCAGGAGGCTTTACAAACTCCACTCAAATTCAAGCTTCCATTTGACGTGGACAACCTGCCCGGCCCTGCAGGGGGCGGCTGAGCCCTGGAGGACCAGCTGGTCCCCCGTCCATCACCGAGCGCATGGCTGACCCCTCCTCCCAGGCCTGAGCCCATAGGGTTACAGGCAGCACCTCTGGCTGGGCCTGAATCCTATCTGATCCCTGGGGTCCAGGGGGATCCCCGAGCTCCTGGGCCCGAGTGTGAGGACATGTCACATCCTGGCTGCCCTCCGGCCCCCGCCTGACCCTGACCCTGAGGTGTCTGCCCAGCAGCTCCATCCCAGCCCTGACCACAGACCCACCCACCCAGGCCCCTCCCTGCTGCTGCGCCAGTACCATCACAAGGTGGCCCTAAGGGCCGTCCATGGCCAGGCCTGTGGAACGAGAAACAGGGACGGAGACATCCCGGAGGCAAAATCACCGAGCCCCAGATGGTGGACACAGAGGCAGAGACCTGGCTTCTTCCTGGACCTTCCGGACGGCCGTGCTCTGGCTCTGATGCGCTGAGGCTGCTGGGACCACGCTGCTCTCCTGAGCTGGTGGCCAGCGCTCCTCGGACCCACTTGCTGACCTGACCACGTCTCCAGAGCTACGTCCACCCTCAAACTAACCTGATGCATCTGCCACTATTATCCCCACTTTGAGTCGGGAAAATGAGGACCGGAGCGCCCGTGAGATGGCAGGACCGCGGCTGGTGGGAGGTGCAGCCAGAGCTGAGACGGCCTCGGCCCCAGAGCAGCACAGGGCCCTGCCCGTGGTCATCACTGCCCCTGTCACCCTGGTCACCCTCCCCGAGCCCCTAGAAGGGGCTGGTGGTGAAGGTCAGCATGGACTCCCCTGGCCAGTGTGGAGCCGGGTTCACGGTCCCGGAGGGCACCAAGCTGCCAGGCGAGGAGATGAAGCCCACGTGCAGCCCTCACGCCCTCCCCACGGATGACCTGCTTGGCATGGGCACCCCAGAACCTTCTTTGAATGAATAAGGGTTTGTGAGCCTGGGGGTCGTCCCCCGGGGCTATGGTCAGCGGCTCACCCAAGGTCACGGGCGTGCGTGTGACGCAGCTGGACCCCGGGCCCGGCTGTGTGCCCTGTAACGTGGCACACGTCACTTTATAAAAGGACTCAACCCCGTCTAATAAAATGCCAAGTAAACCATGCTGCCGGGCCGTGTGCCCCGGGAGGCTGAGCCCGTCCAGCTGGGGCCGCAGGGACACGTCCGCCAGGGAGCAGCTCAAGGACATTAAAATGGTATGTGGGTGCTTGTTGGTGTCCCTGGGAATGTCTGGTTGGATTTTAACCACCCAGATTAAGATCTATTAATATACTTAGGAGATGTATAAAAGTTTTATTCAAACACAGATATCCCAGAAATGAGAGCTCCCGGACAGTAAGCGATGTTGCAGTCTCGCTCAGAGGCCAGGGGGCAGGGTGGGGGCCAAGGACACACGCTTGGGCTTGTGGCTCCTGGGCTGGGGGAGGGGACGCCCACCCCCAGAGAGAGTCCAGCGACGGGTCCAGCGACGGCCCCATGATGCTCCAGGCTTCCGGGCGTGGCCGCCGCCTCCTGGCAGCCCTGTTAGGTCATGACCTCCTTTCTCCCGCCGAAGGATGGGAGCGTGCCCATTGCACACGGCCCCTTGATGATGGGGCTCTTCGCCCCTGTGGGCAGGTGCCGGGTGCAGGGACCCACGACAAACCACTCGCTCCCCAGGAACGAAGGGAAAATAAACAACCCGTGTGTGCAGCGCCCAGGGGAGTGAATGTACGCTTTTTTGAATAAATGAAGCCCAGGGGCCGGGAAATGTGTAACTAAGAATTACGGCAAGCCCATTTTTCATCATCACAGCGATCCAGGCCAGTTGGAGACTCCGACGGGAAAACCACACCCAAGAGATGTTTAGTAAGAAATGTAGGAAAGATCGTGATGGCTTTGGACGTAGAAGGGGCTCCTCAACCAGGACACACAAAGTGTAAAGCACGTGGTCAAAACATTAAAATTACAACTTCCTTCTTGACCAAAGACAAGTTGAATGAAATAAAAAAAACAAGTCGCAGAATAAGAGAAGATAGTTTCCATTTGAAGCAATACAAAAGACATGCTATCCATCATGAACCTAAAACCCTGCCCATCAATGAGAAAAAGACAAAGCTCACTAGAAAAATGGGCCAAGGATGGGCACAGGCAACTCGCAGAGAACCCTGACACCCAACAGAACATGAAAAGATGCTTCACCTCAGTAATGCAGCCACGTGGGAGGTGAGCAAAACACCCTGCTGCCGACCCCAGAGCCGCCAAGGGCCCTGCACCCATTTGGGCGCGACCTTCGGGAAAATACGGGGAAAGAATCCAGAGCTGGAGACGTGCTTTCCCCACGAGTCCGTGGTGTATCTCGAGGTGCGTGTTCTACAGAAGTCTTTGCACGTATGACAAACAGGCCCAGAAGCCTTCCTTATCAGTCCACCGTCTGTAAAAGCAAAACTTCAAAATCACCCAGTAGCCACTGCAGAGGATGGGCCAGCCGAGTCCTCCGTAGCGTCGCAGGGAAATTAATGACGTAAATGTATCAATACGAATAAAACCTGAGAACATACTGTTTAGTGAAAACGCGCGTAAACTGTGGAATTTGTTAAATGCATGTAAGCGCTCAGCAAAAAAGTGTGAGGATGCAAAATAACGTTTAAGATTCCAGAGATTCTCCAAAGTAAACATAGGAATTATTAAATACTGCCTTCAGGACAGAAGTTTCCTCGGGGGAGAGAAGCAAATAAGACCCCGGCCTGCGTACTTGTTATCTGTTGCTGTGTAGTAACCACAGACTCGGCGCCTGAAGCAGCCCTTTCTTTCTCACAGTCTCCATGGGGCAGGAATCTGGGCACAGCTTATCGGGGTCCTCTGCCCCGGGTCCCCCAGGGCTGCAGTCAGCATGTGGCAGGGCTGGGGTCCCACCTGGAGGCTCAGCGGGGGGAGAATCCCCTTCCTTTCATCTGTGGGGCTGGGCCTGGGGGCTTACTGTGACAGTGGCCTGGGCATGGGCCTTTGGGGACCCAAACGCAGCCTCCCCTCCCACGCTGGCTCCTGGCTTTCAAGGCCCGTGACTGCAAGGAGGCCAGTTTTCAAGGACACTGCGGAAATGGGGTGGAAACAGTGAAAAGCCCTGAAGCTCACTTATCAATCTTCAGTATTCCGTATTGATAAGGATTCTCTATTACAGTTACCAATATTCAGCTGTTTCTCCTGAATAAATGCTTTTCCAATTGTCGCAAGCCTTTGGTTAATTTTCGTTCGGTGTTCTGAAGGTTAATTTTGGCTTTTTTCCCAGTGTTCTCACTGCATGTCTGGAGAAGTGGACCGTCCCGGAAGGCTGTCCTTCAGAGGCGCCATTTGGAGCCCCACCTGCCTCTCAGGTCTCTGCAGCCAGCGATGAACTCGGGGGTGTGCCCTGTCATCTGCCCCCCCAGTACCTACCTAAAGGAGAATCCTGGTTAGGACACTAAAGTTTCAAGGGGGCGTCCCCTCCTGGTCTCCAGCGGTGTGCATCCCACTGGGCACCCAGGACAAGTGTGAGTCATACAGAGAGAGAGAGAGAGAGACTTTTAAGGGGTTAGCTCACGTGACTGTTGGCACTGGCAAGTTTGTATTTGCAATGTGCAGAGCACATACTTACGTGTGAAGTCTGTGGGGCAGGGTTTCCACGTTGCCGTCCTGAGGGCAGTTCCTTCTTGGTCTTTGCTCTTAATCCTTCAACTGATTGGACATGACCCACCCCCGTGACGGAGGGTCAGCTGTTTACTCAAAGTCAATTGAATGTAGGTGTTAATCCATGAAGCACCTTCACAGCCACGTCCAGACTGGTGTTTGACCAACAGTGGCGAACGTGGTCTGGCCAAGTTGACATGTAATCGACACATTTTCTCGTTTCCCGCCCCCCCCCACCCCGAGGCTAGAATGAAGTCTGGGCGGAGGTGCAGGCCCTGGGCACCCAGGATCTGGGTGCTGACCTAGGCGAGCTCTGAGGGTGACCTTGTCTCCGGCCCCTGCCCAGCAGCAAGCGACTCCAGGGTGGGGGGCGGCTCCCTCTCACTCTCTCTCTTGTTCTGGTTCAACAAACCAGGCTGCCCTGCGTGCCAGACAGATGTTTTACAGGGATGAGGCATGTGGATGGACCCGAAACCCCTCTGTGTCCAGGAGAGAAGGCAGTGGAGAGACGGGGTGAGTTGTGAGCTTTTGGGGAGTCGAGCTTAACCCGGTGAGAACGAAGCATTTCCAGCTCATCGTGCAAAACGGGTTCAACACCATCGTCAGAGGACAGTGGACACCGTGGATGCTTACTTGAACACATCACTTTGATCTGGCTCCTTGCACGGTGCCCTGACCAGCAGGGGGCTTGGTGATGCGCCTGTCTTTGCACGTTTATCCTGTTTATCGGTCATGAAGTATTGGTGGCCAGGGTCAGGGTCCGGCTCATGTCAACTTCAGCCCTAAAGAGAGGTGTGTGGGTCCAGGACAGAGGGAGGGGAAGAGGGGCTGGCCTGGCGTCCGGACGGGCAGCATGTGTCCCGGGCATGTCCCCAGCCTGTCCCCACCGGCCCTGCGCAGGTCGCACCCTATGGCCCTTCTCCTCCAGCAGCGACTGTGGCCTCCCCATCAGCCCCTTATTTGGGGTCTGAGATTTGTCTCTGGCCTGAAGGTGACAACGTTGACGTAGTTAAGTCAGTTGTTCCTGATCACTCGGAAACTTGAAAACGTGCCATTCCTTCACAGACACAAAAGATACAGTACTTTAAAGTTTATGTCACGTAATTTCTTACGTTTGGAATCGGTGCCGCTGCAGTTTTATTCTTGGCAAATAGTCTTACATTTCTCTGTGTGCTCCACAGTCAACACATCCCAGCTGTTGTTATTACCTTACTTATTTTAATATTTTTTTCTTTAAAATCTTAATGATTTTCTTCAGGAAAAAGAATTGCTGTATTCAAACCCTTTTCCCGGTACCTGGGATTATGAGAAACGGACACACGCTGTGCCCAGGTACCAGCAGGACCCCGTGCTGGCGGCCCCGAGGCCGGGCACAGCTGGCCGGTCCCCGGAGGGGTCACAGCACGGCCTCGGGACCCCGGCTGCCACGTTGCCGTCTGGCCTGCTCACCCTGACGTTGAACAGGCCGTGTACGGTCAACAGGTTAGATGGAAGGGAATTAATTCACTCAACCCGGGGCAGTAACGACAAACTCACGTGCGCGAAAGAATCCTCTGTGCCGTCAGCCTGATGGGTCTCTGTCGCCACCGAAAGCGAGGAAGACCAGTCAGTTAACGGATTAGCTCGGGAGCCCCGAAGGGATGTGAGTGTGTCTGTGGTTATTCAGAGACTGCTGATTTCTTCACCTCTGCAGTAAGGGAAGCTTCGTTATTTTTTAAACACAGAGTGTGCGGGAAGAACTAATGTGATTTTCGTCCTCTGTTTTTTATCTCTCTGTCCCACCAGGGGCTCCAGCGTCACCCTGACGCACCCAGGCAAACAGGGTCAGTGCTCACCCCCTCCCAGCCCCACCGGCCGGCCCCCGCCGGTGGCCCTGGAGGCAGAGCGTCCCACTTGCTTAGGATATTTGCCGTTCACGGGACACCGCCAAGGTGAAGCCCCCACCACCCCGCGCCACTATAATCCACAACCTGTCTTCAGGACAGAAGCCAGGTAACTGCTTGGCTTCGGGACCCTTTTCCAGGCCCGTGCGCCGTTATTACCCAATTACAGGCACCAAACAGGCTTCAAAAGAAAATGTTTATTACAGCCCCCAACGTACAGCAGCATTAACCTCGCACTGGGCTGGGCAGCGGTGCTGGTGGATCCACCGGCTGACCTTCACGCCCCGGGGAGCCGCGGGGCAGGGCCAGGACCAGGACCATGGGACTGCGGGGCAGGGACTTTGCAAGCTCACCTCTCCTTGGGTTACGTTTTTGTTATTGTTGTTTTGGTGTGTTTTGGGGTTTTGTTTGTTTGTTTGCTGTAAGACTTTGATCCCCAATCGAAGCTCTGCCAGGTGTGAGGGGGCAGGACAGGGGCGCTTGGGAGAGCTCTGGTTCCTTAGACTCGATTCCGGGCTTTAGAAGGAAACCATCTGGCCCTTTATGACAAAGTTCTTGATGAAGACTTGGGAGAGACTGGCTCAGACACTAGACCGTCTTCAAACCCCATGGGAGGAGAGTT
Source organism: Neophocaena asiaeorientalis asiaeorientalis (assembly GCF_003031525.2). Classification (NCBI taxonomy): domain Eukaryota; kingdom Metazoa; phylum Chordata; class Mammalia; order Artiodactyla; family Phocoenidae; genus Neophocaena; species Neophocaena asiaeorientalis. The sequence continues at coordinate 1,010,948 of NW_020172451.1, read as the reverse complement.
GGGAAACCCCAGGAGTCGGGTCAGAAGCCCGGCAGCCATGTGATGGTGCAAAAAGGCCCAGGGAGGCCGATGTGGGGGGACGGCCACAGCCCTTGGAGGTCTGGGGCTCGTTGTGGGATGGAAGGAAGGAGGGAAAGGGTCTCCATGGAGTCACCGTCAGACTCCTGGGAGGGGAAAAACTTCAGGGGTTCCGAGGCAGTGGGTCAGGTGGGGAACGCAAAAGGGGTGATGGGTTCATTTTCACAAGATTGCATCTGCTTGCAAATGAGCAAACACACCACAAAAACCAAAGGAAAGTGAAATAGTCTAGTTATCCAGGGTCTAGTTATCCAAGGGTCCTCCAGGGCCCCTTGTTCCTGAGGATGCAGAAAAAGACTTTCCTGGCAGAAAGCTGGTCGTTGTATATTCGAGTGACCAACACTCTGTGTCCCCAGTGGGTTGGTGGCTAAGGAAACCATGGGTAACCCATCCCTCACTGGAAATGGGAGACAAGCATAAAATCATGACCCGGGAGACTCCCTGACGAGGGCAGGGGTCAGGCTGGACCCGCACTGAGCGAACACTCCCGGGGCCCTGCTGTATGCACCTGACTCCACGGCAGATGAGCTGACCTTTCCTGTGCCACAGCTCCCGGTCTGTCTGGGGTTCCTCCTGCTGAGACAGAGAAGAGATGGGCAGGGGTGGGGGAGGGGCATCCAGGTTGTTTCGGGTGCAGAGTCTTGGCAACATGACGCTCCAATAAAAACCTCTCACGATGCGCTAAATGCTGAGGGAAGCAGGAGAGAAATGTGTCTTAAGGTGCGATTAAAATTTAGGGCAATTTACAAATCCCTCCATAGACAAAATACAGAAAATAATCTACGTTCTTAATAAGAGTCCTCCCTAGATAGTGAGCCCCTTCTCCCCACCCACATTTTTTGTTTAGGTTCTATAGTATTTCATTTGATAAGCATTTTTAACTTTTTAATAAGAAAGTTATATACTTCATCAGACAAAGGTATTTATCAAGTGACAGGCCATTCAGTGTCATTTACAATTAAATGTCATCAGAAGTGACCACATCTCCCCCCTCCCGCTGCGCCATCACTCAGAAGGTGAGAACAGAGAACAGGATGAAAGAATATTGGAGAAAATAACCGTCAAGAACTTGATAACAATAAAGCAATGAAAGACATCAACCCACAGATTTAGTAAGGTCAGAAAACCTCCAGCCAAATTAATATGAAGAGAACCAATCTAATTCCATTATAATCAAACCACTGAAAACAAAAGAGAAACTGCACCTTGAGAGCAAATAGAGACCAGGAAGACTCTTGTATTCCCTAAGTCTTCAAACCAGAATTCCCGTCTCAGACTCTGCTTCTAGGGACCCCCAGTTCACACACACAGAACAGGCACAAACATCAGGTGTTGGGAACCTGACCCAGGAAACAAGCGTTGACAGTCGTTTGCACCATCAGCTACACAGTAGACCAAAGGGGTTTCCCCGAAGTGTAAAAGGTGATAGAAATTTGATGGATTCTTATCTGAAAGATTAAAATAAGATGGACGTATCCTCAGACCAGCTGAAATCACTGACATCCTCAAGAGGAGGCAAAGGCAGGAAAGAGCTGAGCCGTGAGCACCTTGGACAGAGCTGGAATTGCTCCAGCGAGGGTGTGAATTTCATAAATAGATTTTAGTCAAACACACCCTTAGGCAAATTGACAGCTAAGCCTTTTAATTTGGGGTGATTTGACCCGAGTGATCCAGCTGAGTTCAGCAAGGGTCAGAAGCCAGGCGTGGAGGTCACCAAAGGCCACAGCCAGGGAAGGACCTGACCACCGGGTTACGGTTAGGGTCACCGTCCGGAGGCTGGAATCTGAGATCCAGGTGTCAGCAGGGCTGGTCTCCCAGGCCTCTCTCCCTGGCGTCTACACGGCCGTCTCCTCCCTGTGTCCCCATGTGTCACCCTCTGAGCTCACATCCTGGTGTCTCTCCTGTAAGGACTCCAGTCTTATGGGGTCAGAGTCCCACACCCCGACCTGATTTAACCCTAATCACCTCCCTACAGGCCCATCTCCAGGTGAGTCCCACTGGGGGCGGGGCTTCAACATATGACTCTGGGGACACAATCCAGTCCTGGACAGCTTCCCACACCTGTCATCCCCTAATCCCTGCAAAGGAATCCCAACCCCTCTCACCAGCGACCCCCGTCCTACAGTCCTGGGACCCTTGCACACAGAGGATCCAATCTGCCAGACATGGAGCTTAGAAAAGGAATGGAAACCGGCCTGGGATGTGTGAAGCTCAGAAGAGTGTCGCCCTCTAAATAGTAGCCTGGCCAGCAATTTCCAACTGTGTTTTGTAAACGTCAACCCTAGTTCGAAAGAGACCCCATTCCCCACCTGATGGGAACAAACGCAGACGGAACTCCCGGGGGGTGAAGTGGACGATCTTGAAGACACAGACGCACGGTATGCGTGTGCTCCTTGCAGACAGGCTCCCGCTTGAACACCACAGTCTCTCTGACCTTCGTCCTCTCGATGCCATCAGAGGTGGATGCATCTGGAGCAAACTTTCCATTGTTAATTTTCTTGTCAGTTTTATGCCTCGATGCTGGTAAAACACCATATTGCTAAAATAAGACCTCCCGAGATGCCGGTCTGCCTAAATCAGGCACTAAAGGAAGGCCTTTGGTTTTTGCAATGCAGTGACATGCACGCCGGGGTCATTTATGTAGTGAAGGGAAGGTTTTCTTCCTCTTCCTCTAGGAGAAAGAGACCCCCACCTGTGGGCTGTGGTGGCCTGGCCCCGCCCTCGGTGTCTGTGAGCTCAGACAGGCGGAGTCTTTCTCTTGGGATGTCATGGTGGGCCTGCGGTCCCCCCAGCTGCAGGTGAGATGGGCCAAGGGGAGCACAGCCACGCAGGACCAACAAAGCCGCTCCCAGGCCCCCAGGGTCTCCTCCTGCAGTTCTGTTTATGGGCAACCACGCTTCATCTGATAGAACAGGGATCCTGACAGGCCTCTGACCTGCCCCAGGAGTTCTCGCTCGCCGAGTGTGGACATGGTCTGTGATCACGTAGGCCACCAGCTTGTGTCCTGCAGAAAGCTTGCCCTCCCCAGGCTGCCCACGAGTTCACAGCCGAGCCAAACCAGGCTCACGGCTGCAGGGAGCGGCCGAGGGAGATTGACTGCGAGTCTGCTGGGTGACAGATGGGACTGGAAGTGACATAAGCCAGCCCAGCAGTGGAGTCTCCGTTTCTCTCTCTCCCACAGGGAAAGCTCAGACCTGAGGGTGGGTGCAGCTGGAGGTTCTTGGAAAGAAGCCCATGGGGCCTGGGACACACCAGTCTCGCACGTCCAGAGATGCTCGGCCGGCCCGCAGACCCGCTGACTCTAGGACTGTCCAGTGTTCCCTTTTCGAGCGGATGTAGGGGAGTCGGGAGAGCTCGTGGATGGTGATGCGCCCGTATCCACCGCCCCTCCAGGACTTGCCCTCCCCCCCCCAGGTGGAGGCCAGCATCCCGGCTCTCCCACCTGCGGCTGAAATTCCGCGTGCAACTGCTTTCCTGGCTGCACCGAGATCAAGGCCACAGGGCCCTGCCGCAGGCCAGTCTCTCTCTGCAGCCCCGGCCCGTCCACACAGCCCTCAGGTCCACAGTCCCTGACGGTCACACCCAACCGCACACCCAGACTGGCATCGGCCTCCCTCACCAGGCTTCCAGCTCCAGAAGATGAGGACTCAGTGGATCACTGAGTCACCAGCCAGTCCGTGATTGAGTGAGTGAGTGAACCCAGCTCTGTTTATGACAGAGAATCGCAGGAAAGAGCTCAAACCTCTGACCATGAAGTGAGAAGTGGGATGTGATGGAGTCTCTAAAAACAGTTATTCTCCACGTTTTTAATGATTATGGACAGTGCTTCTTATAAAATGCTAGGCTCAGCAAACGTGGCCCACAGCCTGTGACAGACACGTGACACATGTGAACCTCCATCTCTGTTTCTATGTCCGAAAACAGAGACCATGTTGAGCGGTGAGCTCGCAGAAGACAGGCGGGGGCATCACCCCAACCACGTGGCATCTGAGAGAGAGGCGCCCGGCCCTGTTGGTTTAGCAGTGATCGTATAAATACAGGGCTTTTCTGTGTATATCTGCACTTCGACGTTTTTCTCCAGAATTTCCCCGTTTCCACTTTCCTTAAGAAGAGTATACGATATTTTTGTTAAAAATAATTTTCAAGGATCTAACTGGATATAAGAACGATATGCTCAGGCCGCACACTCTGAGATTTGGGGTCACGAGGGCAGGCCCCCTGTAACAGGGCTTTGAGAGGGTGGCAGAGGGACCACTCACTACGGCTGATTTGCCAAAGGGACGCCGAGCTCCCCTGGGGAGGACGGGATTAAAGAGAAAACCATGCAGCTTAGCAATGACACGGTCTGCTTGGAAGAGGCCTCGCTCGCCATCAGCAGCAGACACTGGCCGAAACGGGCTCTGTTGGGGGAATCCTGCCTCAGAACAGCCTGGATGGGAGGGATGCTTACAGCCATGAAAACAAACAGCTCTGACTCATTCTGGCCTAAATAATAAGGGAAATGCATCAGTTAGCAACTGCCATGTAACAAACCATCCCAAAACCTAGTGGCTCAAAGTAACTGCAGCTTATTATTTCTCATGGATCTATGGGTTTTCTGGTTGGATCTTCTTCAATCTTTCCTGGATTCACATATGCGGCTGGGATCTGCAGCCAGCTCGGCCAGCTGGACCTTTCTCCGTGGGTCTTTAATCCTCAAGAGCAGGCGTCTCTGCTGACAGCTTCTCTGAGAGGGCAGGACAGGAGCCATAATGCCTCTGAAGGCCAAGCCCCCGAGAAATGTTCAACATTACTCCACCACTTCCTAGGGGTCAAAGCAGGTCATAAGCTAGATTGGATTGAAGAGTGAGGAAAAGACCCCAGTTCTTATTTTGTTGTTGTTGCGGTACGCGGGCCTCTCACTGCTGTGGCCTCTCCCGTTGCGGAGCACAGGCTCCGGATGCACAGGCTCAGCGGCCATGGCTCACGGGCCCAGCCGCTCCGCGGCATGTGGGATCTTCCCGGACCGGGGCACGAACCCGTGTCCCCTGCATCGGCAGGCGGACTCTCAACCACTGCACCACCAGGGAAGCCCTAAGCTCAACTCTTATGCTTTATTTTTTTCCTTCCAGTTTCACGGACGTGTAACTGCCGACAGCACTGTAGACATTTAAGGTGGGCAGCATAATGATCTGACTTACATGCATCATGAAATAATGACCACGGTAAGTGTAGTGACCACCCACCTTCTCACATGGATACAAAACTAAAGAGAGAAAAAACTATCTCCTTGTGACGGGAACGCCCAGGATCACTCTCTTGACACCTTCCACGTATAACATACAGCCGTCCGTGTTCATTACATGTGTCACGCTGTACATTACATCCCTAGTACTTATTCATCTTATAGCTGGAAGTTTGTACCTTCTGACTCCCTTCATCCAATTCCCCCTGCCCCAAACCCCACCTCCGGTGACCACAAATCTGATCTCTTTTTCTATAAGCTTGTTTGTTTGTTTGTAATTGACTTACGACACTGTTAGGTCCCGTTACACAGCATAGTGATTTGATATTTCTGTACATTTCAAAGTGATCACCATAAGTCTAGTTGTCATCTGTCACCTTGTGAAGTTAATACAATATTTTTGACCGTATTCCCCACGCTGTGCATTTCATGGCTGTGACTCGTTTATTTCACCACGGGGTGTTTGCTCTTCCTGGTCTCCTTCACCTATTTCTCTCGTGCCCCAGTCCCTTCCCTCTGGCAAACACCTGTTTATTCTTTCCGTCTATAACGCTTTTTGTTTTGTTATGTTTGCTCATCTGTTTGATTTTTTTAGATTCGAATTTAAGTGAAATTATACAGTATTTGTCTTTTTCTGTCTGACTTATTTCACTGAACATAATGCCCTCTAGGTCCATCCATGTTGTCACAAATGGTGAGATTTTGTTCTTTTGATGGCTAATCTTCCATTGTGTGTGTGTGTAATACATTATATATATATATATATATATATCCCACATCTTCTTATCCACTCATCTGCTGATGGATATTTAGGTTGCTAAATTCCTTTTTTTTTTTTTAAGAAGAAATCATTTCTCTCTTTTTAATTTATTTTGGTTGTTTTGGGTCTTAGTTGCTGCGCGCGGGCCCTCTCCAGTTGTGGCGAGTGGAGGCCACTCTTCATTGTGGTGCACAGCCTTCCGTAGTTGTGGCACGTGGGCTCAGTAGTTGTGGCTCGCTGGCTCCAGAATGCAAGCCCAGTAGCTGTGGCGCACGGGCCCGGTCACTCCGCAGCATGTGGGATCTTCCTGGACCAGGGATCGAACCTGCATCCACTGTACTGGCAGGCGGATCCCCAACAACTGTCCCGCCAGGGAAGACCCAGGGCTGCTAAGTTCTTGATGGGAGGAGCTGCAGAGGATTTGTGAGCATATTTACTCTCCCAAGAAATTCAGCCCTCACAGGACAGGAAGGTCAGAGGTCAGTGGGCTCTGGTCCGCATCTGACTCAGTAGGTCAAGGACACCCACAGGCTCTGGCCCCTTCCTTCTCTCTGCCCTTCACCCTCCAGGTGAGTTTCACCCTCAGCCTGGTGGGAAGATGGCTGCAGCCGTTCCAGACATCACATCAGCATCCAGAGATTCAGGAGGGTCATCTCCTGTCACAGTTTCGTCCTAGAAAGTGGGAAAGGCCCCTCATCCCCTCCTCCCTCACATCTCCCCCACTCCCTAGAGATGGGAAACAGAGCCCCTGGACCTGCAGGCCCATCGCAGCAGCAAGGGAGGGGCTGGCTTGCTGGAGAAAGCCAGGTCCACTGTGGGGGAGGGTGGGAAGGAAACCCAGCAGGAAGGCAGAGCCTCCAAGGGAAGGTTCTGTAATCCCTCACGGTCAAGGTCACGCGTACGCTCAGGCTGCCCGCTGTCCAGGCCCACGTTAAGGTCTGTCAGGACGGCTAGAATCTGACAGGCATCGTAATCTGACACACAAGTGCCACACGTATCCGAGAGAGAAAAGTTCTGGTTTTCCTGCAAAGATCCCCATTTAGCTTCAAGAGTTGTAGAACTTAATTTACTCTGAAAATCCCGCCCGTCTGCAGCACCCGGGCGCCAGCCTGCAGTCCAGGGTCACCTGAGACTGAAGCTGAGCTAATTGTCTCCCCAGCCACAGTCAGACAACAGGGTGACGTGATTTGCAGCATGGAGGCCGGTGCTGCTTTGGCCCGAATCACTGCATGCTAGAGACCCGGCACCAAGGCAGCCACAGCTCTGAATCTGAAGGTGAGACCTCAGCCACCACAGAAGGTGACCTTCATGTTAACAAGAGAGCAAATTCACAAAATGCGACCAATGAGCTTTATTTTCAGATTCTGGGGTTCACAAACTTGGGGGATGTGCTGTACCTGGCCCTACCGGCATCAGAATGGATCCAGATCAACAAAGACGTCCACCCAGACACTGGCAGGTGGATGTTCACAGCAGCCGAAAGGAGGAAGCCACCAAGCGCCCATCAGAAAACAGACGTGGTCCATCCACACACAGCACATCACTTAGCCTTCGGAAGGACGGAAGGTCGGATTCACAGCACGACATGGACGAACCTCGAAAACACCATGCTCAGTGAAAGAAACCAGACGCAGAAGGCCACGTAATATGTGATCCATTTATAGGAAACGTCCAGAACAGGAACATCTGTAGAAGTAGGAAGCAGGGAAACTGGGGATTGGGGGAAAGGGGAAGGGGGTGACAGCTGAAGGGTCTGGGGGGATGGAAGTGCCCTGAATTGACGGTGGTGATGTTTGAGCACATCTGTGGATACACCACTGACTGGCACACTTGAAAGGGTGAATAGTACAGTATGTGAATGACATCTCAATAAAGCAGCTATGATCTCGGGCCAGAGTGGAAGCAAAAGGCCGGTGCTAGCCCGGTGGGGCGTGGCCACCTGCTTCCCACACTGAGTCTCCCTCTCCTCTCCACCCAAAGCGCACGGCTCCTGCAGGGACCCGGATCTGCTTCTCCATGCCCCTCACAGCTCTCCCCAGCACACAAACGGGCACATCCAGGTGGACGGGTGTAGGGCCAGGGCCCTGTTCCGACTCTGCAGCGAGCCAGTGCCTGGGGGGCCTGACGAGTGGGGACGGTGACCCCGTGTCCACCCCTTGATGTGGAGGGACAGCACCGCCAGCCCTGTTACAGGTTGAATTGTGTCCCCAAAGATTCCTGTGTTGAAGTCCTAACCCAGGACCACAGAATGAGGCCATATTTGGAAACAAGGATGTTGCAGAAGTCATTAGGAAGATGAGGTCATCCTGGCCACCAGGCAAAGCACCCCAGAAGGGGCAGCCCATGGAGGACGCTGGGTGAGCATCCTTCAGGTCACACCCTGAGCTAACCATAGACGCATCCATTTGTTTTGCTGCGTGTCCCTTTCAGGTGAAGCTGACTGGCCGACCTGTGAGAAGACCAAGCACCCAACTGCCACCATCACCCTGGAAAACTGATGAGGACCCCCACCATCTGTCCCAAGACCCCACACAGCCCCGCATGGCTGCACTGGCCTACCTCTCTCTCCCTCCATCCAACCAACCAACTTGATATATTTTAAGTCTTTTTATTGCCTTGTGCGCTGGCCAGACCCTCCAGTGGAATGTTGAACAGAAGTGGTAGACACAAAAAAAAAGAAGTGGTAGACACAGAAATCCTGGCTTTAACCCCAGTCTTAGAGGGAACGTGTCCAGTCTTTCACATGAACGAAGATGTTGCTGCGGGCTTTGCACAGATGCCTTTGTTGGCTTTAGAAAATGCTCTATTGTTCCAGCTCTGAGGGTTTTTATCATGAATGGTGTCAAATTGTGTCAAGTCCTTTATCTACACCTATTGAGGTCATCATATTTTTTTCTCCTTTATTTTGTTAAAGTGGTGAGTGACACTGATTTTGAATGTGAAGCAGGCTCACCTTCCCGAGATAAACTCCTCCTGGTCGCAGTGGAAGGTTTCGTGTCTTGTGGAGTTGGGTCTGAGCGGCCACCGTTTTATAAACATTTCTGCATCTGTGTTCATAAGAGATGCTGGTCTCTGATCCCCTGTTCCTGTTACACACGTCTCATGTTCTGTATCGGTGTTATTTGCCCTCATAGAATGAGCTGGGAACCGTTCCCTTTCTTCACTTTATGACATTATTTTTTTCCTTGCCTATTTGATAGGATTCTCCAGCAAAGCCATATGGGGCTGGGTTTTTCTTTGTGGGTAGATTTTTTTGCTTCTTCGATTTTTAAAGTTTGTTTCTTTCATTGACATAGGACTATTTAAATTTTCTATTTTTTTCTTGTAAGACAGTCCCGGGCCAGCAGGAATGAGAACAGCACCCGATGACATCGAGGTGGAACTGGGAGAGGCGAGCGGGGCATGGGATCTGCAGGAGAAATGTGCACATCGGGGTGAAAGTAACACTTGACGTCCGTTGAAATCTCGTAATTTGGGTAACACCAAGTTTGGAGACAGAAAATTTTGCAGTTACTGAAAATGCCTACCTTGATGTTACATTTACAGCTTAAACCCGGAGACATGAATTGAGAGGTTATAACATTATTAGCTCCTGGGCTGGCACCTTGATCCATGCTATTTTATTCTGGAGCAGAAATTTTATCCCTGCATAATAAAGTCTTAAAAAATCGTGTTTCTCATAGACGTACTTGACAGTAGCCACAAAATCTGTACAAGCACAGTTATGCTCCCAGAGACCTGAAGGGAAGGCACTTTAAAGTCAGAAAGCAGTCATTTTCTATGTTGCTATTTTCATTTCTCTTTAAATAAATGTTTATGTGTCTCATAAAGCCAGTTCCCATGCAAACGTTCACGCTTTCAGCTGCCGAAGGTACATCGCAGACATCAGGGTACAGGCACCGAGGGCCGGGCGCTGGCAGTTCAGGCCGGGGTGCTCCAACCCAGCGTTGATCACTCCCTGCTTTTGGCATCCAGCTGTGCTGCGGGCGGTGCTTCTGTGATGAGGAAGCCAGATGTCTCGGGGATGACATGTCTGTAATGAGGAGGTGAGCCATTGAAATGTGTGCCTGGACCCACAAGGGGAAAGAAGAGCTTCTCGACAAACCGTACAAGCTGCAAATGACTTTAATCCAATTACACATGGATTTTGACATGTATTGGGTCTCCTCAGTGTGGAATTAGGGGCCCATTATTGTTGGTAGTTTTGAGGAGTATTTGTGTCTCTCTTCTGTGGCTCCTATAGGTCCCAGGTTCCTCAAGGAGAGCTGTCTGTCTTCTGCTGCCCAAAATACATGCTCCCAGCATAGCTGTCATCATTACATCATCATCGCCACCATCACCACCATCACCATCACCATCATCACCACCATCACCATCATCACCATCACCATCATCATCATCACCACCATCATCACCACCATCATCACCATCATCACCACCATCACCATCATCACCATCACCATCATCATCATCACCACCATCATCACCACCATCATCACCATCATCACCACCATCACCATCATCACCATCACCATCATCATCATCACCACCATCATCACCACCATCATCACCATCATCACCACCATCACCATCATCACCATCACCATCATCATCATCACCACCATCATCACCACCATCATCACCATCATCACCACCATCACCATCATCACCATCACCATCATCATCATCACCACCATCATCACCACCATCATCACCATCATCACCACCATCACCATCATCACCATCACCATCATCATCATCACCACCATCATCACCACCATCATCACCATCATCACCACCATCACCATCATCACCATCACCATCATCATCATCACCACCATCATCACCACCATCATCACCATCATCACCACCATCACCATCATCACCATCACCATCATCATCATCACCACCATCATCACCACCATCATCACCATCATCACCACCATCACCATCATCACCATCACCATCATCATCATCACCACCATCATCACCACCATCATCACCATCATCACCACCATCACCATCATCACCATCACCATCATCATCATCACCACCATCATCACCACCATCATCACCATCATCACCACCATCACCATCATCACCATCACCATCATCATCATCACCACCATCATCACCACCATCATCACCATCATCACCACCATCACCATCATCACCATCACCATCATCATCATCACCACCATCATCACCACCATCATCACCATCATCACCACCATCACCATCATCACCATCACCATCATCATCATCACCACCATCATCACCACCATCATCACCATCATCACCACCATCACCATCATCACCATCACCATCATCATCATCACCACCATCATCACCACCATCATCACCATCATCACCACCATCACCATCATCACCATCACCATCATCATCATCACCACCATCATCACCACCATCATCACCATCATCACCACCATCACCATCATCACCATCACCATCATCATCATCACCACCATCATCACCACCATCATCACCATCATCACCACCATCACCATCATCACCATCACCATCATCATCATCACCACCATCATCACCACCATCATCACCATCATCACCACCATCACCATCATCACCATCACCATCATCATCATCACCACCATCATCACCACCATCATCACCATCATCACCACCATCACCATCATCACCATCACCATCATCATCATCACCACCATCATCACCACCATCATCACCATCATCACCACCATCACCATCATCACCATCACCATCATCATCATCACCACCATCATCACCACCATCATCACCATCATCACCACCATCACCATCATCACCATCACCATCATCATCATCACCACCATCATCACCACCATCATCGCCATCATCACCACCATCACCACCATCACCACCACCATCACCACCATCACCACCATTGCCACCATCATCACCATCACCATCACCATCATCACCAACACCATCATCACCATCGTCTCCAACAGCAGAGTCATCTTTGCTGTCACGACCATCACCGTCACCACAACCACTGCCCGTCACCATGATCTCCACCATCACCTCCACCATCACTACATCACTATCACCAGCAACAATGCCCTCCTCGCCACCCTCGCCATCACCATCACGTGGCAGTCGCAGCAGCCTCGGCTCACCTCACGGGAGATCTCGCTGGGCGCTTTCTCACAGGACGCCACTTGACCTGCACGCAGGGCATAGCGATGACGGTGAGAATGAGGATTCGTGGGGTAATGCAGTATTAATGCGGAACCTGGCGCTCAGTAGGCTCAGCTTTGGAAGCTGTGTCGTGTCATGTCTGGTGGAGGGGGCGGTCCTCGGAAGCTAAAGTTATGAAAGAAACCAGGTGTTCTTTCTGCCAGTTTCCCCTTTAGGTAAAGCACTCGTCGTTCCCTTGGCCGCCCACTAATGTATTCACCAAACAGTTGAGGTGTTGCCAAGCGCCGAGGACCATCTAAACACTCTCAACCCCGTACCTCTGTCCACCCCAGCCAGGAGCTCCTCAAGCAAGAGTGTCCAAGCTGGAGACCTTTTAGAGCTCAGCTCTCCAATTCATCATGTCAAAGCCAGAGCATAGGGGCCTGTGTTCTGGGGACTCAGGACCCGGGCAGTTTGGGGAAGAGTCGGGTCCTGCACACACGACTAACCAACCCCTGTGGGCCCTCACCCCGGCTCCAAAGCACCACCTTGTAGGGTCCCTTGGGGCCTCAGAACCATGCCAGCACATCTCCAGCTGTCACCTCTTCAACTCCACCTGCAGATTCACGGAGCGCCCTGAGAGCAACCTGCATGGCAGGTCCTGTGGCGGCGGGGGGGGAGACACACAGGCAGTCTTGGCCCAGGGTTTTATAATTCCGTTTGTGAAACAAGACAACTGCATGAAAATGTAAAGACCACAAGAGACGAGCAGGAGAGAAGCCGACCGAGGCGTGGACCCTGCCAGGGTGGGCAGTGTTTGTGGGCCCCGCTTCCGTATAAGCTTCCGATTAACCCCCTCCGACCTGGGCCCTGTTTTTCTTCAGTCCCTGTGGTCAGTAGTACTGCTATCCATGCACCTGCGGCCTCACTGCCAGGGACCCCCCAGGCAGGCCCAGGCCAAGCCCTCCGCCCAGGGCCCAGGGGCACGTCTGAATCAGGCACCTGCCCGAGACTCAAGGCCGTGAGCCACAAGCCTGCTGCCCGACACCCCTTGAGCATCGGCCCGCCACTTCTCTGGGGAGCTGGGACCAGAGGAGTTTCTGAGCTTGAAATACCCATCAGTGTGGGGAGCGGCAGGCCAGGCAGGCAGGGTCTCATCCCCCATCACGTTCCCCTGAGTCTAGTCCCACAGGCACCCATTAGGCACCCACTGTGTACCAGGTGCGGCCAGAGGCCCTGGATCTGGAGCTGCAGGGCAGGGCCTGAGAGTCCAGGAGCCCCGGGCGGGGCGGGCAGAGCTAAACCTTGCACAGAGGGCCCGACCGTCCCTCTGCCTCTGGAGCAGAGTCTGGGGGTGGAGGGAGAGGTCGGGGACCCCACAGGCAGGAAGCAGTCATTAACTTCACTGGATGGGGTTTCCTTCTCGTGTGGCCACCAGGCCCCGGGGGCGTGTGAACGAGCCTCCGGGTGGAAGTGGCCCACGTGAGTTAATAAACACGTTTCCTTCTTAAATTTTATGGACCACATTTCCATTTGATTTAAGCTCTAAGAAATTAGGTAAAGTCTCAATTTTTTTAAAAAAAGGCTCCTGAGGTAAAAAGTGAGGCACAAACAGCCAGTGAAGTGGACACGGGAGGCTGCTGGCAGCTCCCTCTGCAGAGAAATGCGGGCGCAAAAGGGTGGCGGCTGCAGGGCAGACGGACAGACGGGAGAGCTCGTGTGTCGGCAGACGGAAGCGGCGGGGCGGGGCCGGCCTTGGTTCACCCGCATCCCTTGCACCCGGCCAGCCTCCAAGGAGGACCCCCAGCCAGACCAGGGAGGAAAGCCATTCTCAGAGGGCCTGGGTCCATGTGGCAGGACTCGCTCGCTGGCAGACGGCAGTGTGAGTAGCGCCCGCGGGGCTGCCTGCATACCATCCCCTCCCTCAAAGCAAACTTGGTCCTGCAAGGGGCACCCACCCCCATGTCGTACTGTCACCTGCAGACAGCGACCCCACTCAAGTCACTGTGTGCGTCAGGCAGACACACCCAACCCGGCTGTGAGACTTCTGAACGCTGTCTGGGGGCTAAATGACAGTGAAACAGGTTGTGCAGAAACAAAAATGCAGTCTCGCACCTGTGCGTTTTCAAACCAGGTAATGGAGCGGTGGAGAAACGGGGAGCGGGGCTGGGACCCACACACACCCACACCCGACAGCAGCACGGACAGCAGGAGCGGAGCCACACAGAGTCCCCGCATCTGACCAGCAGCGGGGAGGGGCCGGCAGAGCTCAGACTTGGGGTCCACGTGACACACTCGGGGTCCAGGAGATCTCGGCAGCTGATGATCTTTGTTTCCCTGTCAGTAAAGTGCAGGTGATAAATCATGGCATCTACTTCTCAGAACTGCTCGCGTGAGGGTCTTGAAGCTGTCAGACCAGGGCCGTCAGGGAGCTGAGCCCACAGCGTCGGCTGTTTCTACGCTGGGGAATAGAAATATTACGACACAACACCAAAGGCACAGTGCTCCGTGAAAGAAATGATTGATAAGCTGGCCTTCATTAAAATTAAAGACCGCTCTGCGACAATGTCAAGAGAATGAAAAGACCAGCCACAGACGGGAGAAAACACTGGCGAAAAGACACATCTGATAAAGGCCTGTTATCCAAAATATTAAAGTTTTACAGTAAAAAGCAAGCAGCCCAACTAAAAAATGAACAGGGAAATAGAACAGACTTCTCACCAAAGAAGATACGCAGATGGCAAATAATCATATTGAAAGATGCTCCACGTCCTGTGTCGCCATGAGAATGCAAATTAAAACAACGAGGAGATACCACTACTCACCTACGAGGACGGCCAAAATCCAGGCGCCGTCATCACCAAATGCTGGGGCCCTCGTCGCTGCTGGTGGGAAAGCAAAATGGTGCAGCCACTTGGGAAGACAGCGTGGTGTCTTCTACGAAACAAAACATACTCTCACCACGGAATCCAGCAACGTGCTCCTTGGAGTTTACCCAGAGGAGTCCAAAACTTACGTCCACATAAACACACAGATGTTTACAGCAGCTTCATCCATAATTGCCAAACTTGGAAGCAACAGGGTGTCCTTGGAAGTGAGTAGGTAAACAAACTGGGGTCCATCAGACGATGGAATATTAATCAGCCTTTAAGGATATGAGCTACCAGGCCGCGGAAAGACACAGAGGACTCTTGAATGCATGTGACTAAGTGAAAGAAGCCAGTCTGAAAGGACTACAGACTGTGCGACTCCAACTGTATGACATTCCGGGAAAGGCACAGCTGTGGAGACCGTGAAAGGTCAGAGGTTGCCACCATCCTACTCAAATTCCTTCTAGAGCTCATCACAGTGGAATCGTCCAAAGGCCTTCCGTGACCCACAGAGCTCCGCGTTCCCGCCGCCCTCCGGACGTCACGGCCCAGATGGCCACCTGCTGGCCCCGAACGAGCCAGGACGGCCCCGTCTCAGGGCCCCTTGCTTCTGCTTCCCTCGGGGGCTCCTGGGGGCTCCGTGTCACTGACCTGAGATGCCCTGCCTCACACCCCGTCCCCTTTCCTCCCTGTAGTGTCCGACATGACACTCACCTCGACCACGAGCAGACTCACTTACCGCCGCTGCCGTCTCCCCAGAGTCTAGAGCCCGGCCTGGCCCAGGGGCGGAGCTCAAACCCCTCACGGGATGGGAGCACGACTCGGCACCACCGCGGACGAAGGGGGCGGCCAGGGGCCCTGACGGCCTCCGCTCTACCTGGTCACAGTGGCTCCTTGATCCCCTTCACGGAGGGGTCGCCTGGCCAACAAGAAGGGTGTGTGGTCACCCCGGCCTCCCCTTCGCAGTGCTCATCACGTGTCCACCCAGCCCTTCCTCGCTCTGCTGAAACTCAACCATCCCTGTGACAGGCCCAGGCTGGCCCCAGGTCCCTCCGCCCCCCCAGCTCCATACACGCCAGGCTGCGCCCTGAAGACCGGCCCCCCTGCACCCCAGGGCCTGCCCTCCTCAGGGGGTCTCGGCCAGCGGCTCCCCCGCACCTTCCGGTAC
Source organism: Neophocaena asiaeorientalis asiaeorientalis (assembly GCF_003031525.2). Lineage (NCBI taxonomy): Eukaryota > Metazoa > Chordata > Mammalia > Artiodactyla > Phocoenidae > Neophocaena > Neophocaena asiaeorientalis. Next base: position 994,692 of record NW_020172451.1, on the reverse strand, counting down.
GCCACCTTGCTCCTTGCAAAGCTGCAGGGGGTCCGCTCTCCCCACAGCTGCCTCCTCCTCTGCGGACACGGCAGGCCCCGCGGCAGCGTTCCCCCACGTGGCTTGGTGGCGAGGCCACGGATGACGGGCAGGTCCCCGATGAGGCCGGACGAAGAGACTTCAAACTCTCCGAGCCTCCTTCCTCTTCGGGGGAGGCCTGTGGCCTCGCGGAAACACAGCAGCCTCCGCACCATCCCCAGCAGGCAGGACCGGGAGCCCAGGCCCCTCAGGGATTTAGACGCAGTCGGGTCCCTCCTGTTGCCCTCCCGAGTCAGCCCTGCCACCGACCTACACCACCCACCCCCTGCCCATCCCTCCCTGAAGCAGAAATCCAGGTCTGCCCCGCCGACGCCCCTGTAGCCCCACACCCAGCACCCTGGGGGATGAGCCAGGCTTCCCGTGGGCGGGGGGCCTGGGGGGCTTGTCCTGAGCAACAGCCTTGCCTCGCCCTGCACGGGGCAGGTCCCTCCAAGAGGGGCAGCCATCCACAGCCCAACTCGGCACAGATCCTGAGGTCCCGGCGAACCTCAGGGTCCCCGCAAGCCCGCTGCGATCCAGTCCCAGACTCTGGTCAGCGGGGCCACAGCTGGGCTGGCAGCCTCCCCCCAAGACCCTACTCATGAGGGGACACCTGGGGGAGGCAGGTGACTCCTCGGAGCCCAGTTCCTCCTCCACAGACTGAGGGGTCATCTCTGTCTGCATCCCAGGCTCCTTGTAAAACCCAAATCAGGGCAGGGATGGAGGTACATGCGGTGAGCAGTAAAGGGCCACACGCACACCCACACAACCTTCTTCTTAATTGTCAAAATCGTCATGGTAACTGAGTGACCGCAAGCCCAGGGTCTGGGTCACTTAGCGATTCTGAATGTACCGGCAACACACCGGAACCCTGACCCCTATTTTCTCCTAAAGAGACACATGGTTGGTTCTGTCACGTTTGCACCGCGAGAGAGAAGGGGTTGGATTGAGGGCCCGCTGTTGGGCCTCAGCGGGAGAAGCAGAGAGAGCCTCGCTGACAGCTGCTGCGTCCGTGGCTAGCACCTCAGTCCTTCGGGGCGAGGCCTCCCCGTCCGTCATCCCTCCGTCCCGCTGCGGCCCTCTGTCCACCTTCCCGTGAACGTCCCCAGGCCCAGGCGCCTGCTGCAGTGTGTCCCACCCGGGGGCATCCTGGACGCAGTGGTCAGCACCGGCTCTTTTGTGGGTGCAGGATCAGGGACAGCCCAGACCCTCAGTCCCAAGGAATCAGGTGGGGTGGCGTCTACCTCAGCTGCTCCTGGGCCCGGACCCCTGCATCCCATCCCAGTAAGGCGACCAGCATCTGCGCTCTGCGTCCGCGGACTTGTCAGAGATAATGTGTGTCTGTGACTGTGCGGCTCCCGGTGGGCAGTGACCAGGCAGTAGCTCATCTTCATGTATTTGAGGGATGATTCCACACGGCGTGAGGATGCTCTGTGTTTGTGCAAAGCTCGGGGGTACAGAAGTGGTGGCACAGTCCCCGCCCTCAAGACCTGCCCAGACCCCAGGGAGGCCCCCAACTGGACATGCACACACATCGCCGCCTCTGGACGGGACGCAGGGCAGCCCCGACCCTGTGTGACCCCGTGTGACCCTGAGTGACTTCGTACCCACACCCCCTCCGCGCCTGCCTGGTCTGTGAGCTTCTGCACATGCTCTTCTATCCCAGGGTCCTGACCCCTGCAGTCTCTTGGTGAGACAGCGGAAGAGACCCGTACTGACCTACTTTTTGTGACAAGTTAACACAGAGTTATAACAGCCCCTGTTACAGTTTCCCGGTTTCTGTGGGTCCGGAGTCTAGCATGGCCGGGCTCTCTGCTCAGGTGTCCCCAGCCTGAAACAGGTGGTGGCCTGGCTGGGGCCTCATGTAAGCCCTTCTGGGGGGTCCTCCTTCCAATCATTCAGGCCCTGCGGCTGGGGGACTGAGGCCCTGGGTGGCTAGAAGCCGTTGGGCAGTTCTGCCCCACACGAGCTTTCTCCCGATTGGGCCAGGCCCTCAGGACTGTCTCCTGCGACGGCAGCCAGGTGAGGGGGTCCACGTCTCCAGATGCCCCACATGCAGCCCCTCTCTTGAGGGGTGATGCTCAGCCATTCGCCAGCTGGTGGTCCCAGGCAAGCCCCTCAACGCTGGGCCCATGGCCTCGTTCAGTGACAACTTGGGGATAAATGGGGATCCACAATGAGAGCCTGGACAAACGGACAGCAGCCCCCAGCGGTGCCCACTCCGGAGCCCAGGTGGGCAGGTGTGTCACCTGACCTGGCGAGGGGGCTTTGCAGGGGGGATCAAGGGAGACATATGTGATGCGAGACCCCCCTGGGTTAGCAGGTCATCCCAGGGGTCCTCACGAGGAAGGCAGGGGGTCAGTGACAGAGAGGACGTGGTGATGGGAGCAGAGGGTGAGGGACGGCTTGGGGGTCCCTGAGCCAAGGAACAGGGTGGCCCTGGGAGCTGGGAGGCTGAGTGTCCAGCAGAGCCCCTCCTGCAGGCTCCAGGGCTGCCCTCCCCAGGCCCCTGCGCGGTGCCACCCTTGACGCTGGGGGTCCAATGAGGCAGCGCCCGGGCCTGGGGGCAGGATGGAGTGACCCTCTCCTCTGGAGGCTACAGGAAGAGCTGTGTCCCTGCAGAGGCTCCAGCGGAGCTCAGCCGAGCAGGCCAGGGCACACAGGTTTGCCCGCCTTGGCCTGTGTGGGGGGCAGTGGCTGTGGTCCATCCTACCCGCTTCTGTGAACCCCAGTAAGGGGGAGCTGCAGCATCAGAGCCATGCCTTTGAAAACTGGGAACCAAGGGCATTAGGTCCAGGAGGGCTGCACTCCCCTCGGTCCCACCCTCCGCCAGCAGCGCCAGCCTCCAGGGGACGAGCCCGTGGCCAGGTGAGGGTTTCCGCAGGGATGGGCCAAAGCAGAGGCCGTCTCCTCCCCGCTGTCCTTCTTCATCCAGCCCGCACCCCTCACCTGCCCCGAATGCCCCCACTCTCCATCCGCCGCCCACCCAGACGTGTCCCGTCTAAGCCGACGTGCGCGACCCAGTTATTTCACAAGCCACCTGGTCCCTTCCCTCCGGCTGGAAGGCTGGGCCCACTAAGTGCTTAATTAGCCATAATATCTTTGCAGATCATCTCGTAACTGCAAAGATAATGACGGTTTAAAACACATTGTTTGAAATTGTTAACCCTTTCAAACAGACGTGTCATCCTCACAGACCTAAACGGCTTTGTTTCCGCGGCTGTTGGCAGAGGGAGGGGCTCCGAGTGCCACCTCCACGGGGCCTGGGCCGCGACCCGCACGGAGCAGCCCACCAGCCAGTGCTGCCCCAGAGCCGATGGCTGAGACCCAAGCAGGAAGGACTTTGAAATGCAAACGGTGCTCTTGTGGAGGAAGGTCCCCTCGCGTAGCAGATGCCGGGCAACTTGTTTGCCCTGGTGCAAAAGTTCAAAACCCACCTTTCCCACAAGGGCAGCCTGGACAGAGCACAGGGCTGAGCAGGTGTTGAAATGAAACACATTCTATTTTTCCATTAAAATTAATGAAACTATGTCTTTTTATTTCACAGTTTTTTAATTAATGGTGATTTCAAGGATGAATTAAATGGTGGACCTAAAGGCACAGAAAGTCGCTCACAGCCAGTGGAAGCTGTGGTGCTGGGGACGACCCACCAGCCTCGGTTTACCCCAGGATCTTGTCCCCGGAGGGCCAGTGCCAGGACGCAGTCAGCGGAGGGAACCGTGAGCCTGGGCCTGGAGGATTTGGATGCCAGAGCAGGGTGTGGAGAGGGAGTCCACAGCCCCTGGGAACCGGCTTCCACCCCTGAGCCACGGCTCCAGCAAGTGTACTCGGACAAACACCCCGCGAGGCCCTGCCTTGGTGATGGCTGTGCCTTGGCAGGTCCAGTGCTCCCAGAATCTGTCCGTTTGCAGATGCTGTGCTCATGGGGAACTTTCCAACCTCACAGGAGGGATTCTGGGGGTCTGAAGACCCATGAGGAACACACAACTCCCCTGGGACACCCCACCTCCTCTGGGACACCCATCTCCACTGGGACACCCCATCTCCCCTGGGGAGCCCCATCCATCCTGGGGAACCCCGTCTCCCCTGGTATGGGTTGAGGTAGAAGGAAGAGAGGAGAGAGCCAAACGCTAGGAATCCGCCCACAAGGGTCCCAAGGGCCAGAGGGAGAAACTGGGCCCCATTGCGAGTGCAGAGGAAAGTCATCGATGTACAGAAACAGGTGAGCAGGGAGCCGCTGGCTGCCAGGCGGGAAGGCAGCCCAGAGCTCCGGGGGGGCAGGGGAGGGCACCCAGGTGGGGCCGTCACAGCAGCCAGGAGGGACCCCAGGGCCTAGTGGGGAAATCGTGACAAAAGGTGGCTTTAGAAAATGTGCTCTTGGTTTTGGAAAAAGAGAAAAGCCAGCAGATGGTTCCGGTCCGTCTTTTTCAGACATGAAGGACACACAAAATATTTTGTAAAGGAACAGCCCCTTCTAGAGTCAGATGCGTGTCATCACAAACCTTTGCAAAGAGAGCTGGGGCAGGCGGGCTCCTGTGTGACCTGTGCACTCCAGGGATCCAGGAGAGCCCGGAGGATCGAGGATCCCAGGACTGCAGGGAGGGGTGGGGGCAGACGAGAGATGGTCCGGACGGGGTGCGAGGAGCTGGCAGGGGCGGCAGAGCCAGACACGGCACGGTGGGAGCTGCGCTGCTCGGCAAGGCCCCTCTCCCGGAGCTCCTGGACCTGGGGAGGGTGTCTCTGGAGGGGACACGGGCGCCACAGAGGTACAAGCCCTTCCTTAAGCACGGGGCTCGCCCAGGGCACACCGACCGTGTCACTTTAAGGGGCCTGTATGTCCGATGCGCCCACAGCCCAGGATTGACGGGGAGCCACCGCCCGGGAGGCTTATTAAGCATCCCAGCGTAATTTTCCATTAACATTTCTTAGTTTGGCATCTTCAGGAGGGTGGAAGTTGATTTTGGTTCAACATCCTGTGGGGAAATTAGTTCATTTTGCTAAAGTATCTTAATAATTATAGTGACATCAAGGTTAATTGTTTAATCTGGATTGCCACCGGGCAGGCGGCCAAATTCCCCTCGCAATCTGCGCTATAATTAGTGACAGGGCGTCGGCATTTAGCAGCCGTTTTCACCAGAGCGGCAGAATCAGCAAGGTGATCCCTGGATGTGACCGAGAGGACTCTTCGGGCAGGTGTCCCGTCGGGATCCGTGAGGCTGTGTGGCCTGGAGCTTTGGGGACGGACGAGGCTCTCCAGGCCACAGAAAGTGCCGGGGCTGCACCCTTGCACCTTCCGCCTGAGCAGGAAGGGAACGCCCTCGCATGCCTCTGCAGGCTCGTTTCTTCTCTGCTCCAGGGGGCAAAGAGGACACCTGCTGACCGTGATCACAGACGGGGCCACAAGGGCCAAGAGGCCACTTGCGAGAAGAAAGTCACAGATGGAGCCTCAGTAGCCCCCAAGATTGTCCCAGAATCCACAGCAGGAAAAAGTGCACCAGGACCCTCCAACACTGCCCCCAGCACCGAGCTCCCACCCTGGGCACAGACGTCCCCGGGGGCCTCAGTGTGATGGGGGCAGGGCTGGGGGTGCACCCACCCGCGACACCCCGGATCACCCGCCGGCCCAGGAAGGGCCTGGCGCCAGCCTCCCAGGAGCGCAGGACCTGTTGTCAGCAGCTGAACTCAGCTTGCTGGAGGCTCCAGGCCACAGTGTAAGAGGGAAACAATGTGAGCTTCCCTGGAGTTTAACTGGTCACTTCCTGGTTAGGACCACCTCCGCGGGGTCTGCCCTGTGGGGTTTGTCCTGGTGCCCGCCCCCGCCTCTTCCCAGGGAGCAGCCCGGTTGGGACACTGTGACCGGAGGAAGCTACCCAAGTCCCCGTGGGCCCCCAGACACCGCTCCCACCGTCTCTGGGCGTCTGCACCCCCTGCCGTGTCCACCTCCCTCTGGGGGCCGCACCATCCCTCCCGGAGGCACTGCTGCCCCATACCAGCCCATCCAGGGCCGTGCTCCTGGGACAGCTCCCAGGACAGCGGCACAGCCCAGGGTCCCCCTGCAGCCTCACCTGCCCCAGGAGCACAGCAGAGTCCAGTGTTTTGGTAAACTACAGCTGTATTTTCGTATGTATAATTTCCTTAGAGCTTGGACTGGGTTCAGTTTGGGTCTATTACAAATGACGCTGTTGATAATGTCTTTGTATGTGTTTTTGGTGCTTTTCTATTGGGTCTATGCCTAGGATAGAACCAAAGGTCATGTGTATGTTATGTCCACAGCTTTAGTTGGCATTGCCAAGCGATTTTCCAAAATGGTGATATCTATTAATTCTACTGCCAGCAACGTGTAAGAGTTCTACTCGCTCCAAATAGTCACCAACATTTCGTACTGTGACTCTTTTTAACTTGGACCGTTCTGGCAAGTGCGTGGGTGTCCTATGTGATTTTAATTTGCATGTCCCGTGACTTACGGGATTGAACATTGTTCGCACTCTATTGACCATTTTGAATATGGAAATCAACTTACGATGCCTATTCATGCTTTGCCCTTGTTTATTATTAAGTAAATTGATTTCCTCTCATTGATTTGAAAAAGTTCTTAAAATCTTCTAGAAGCCAGTCCTTTGTTAGTTTCATCCGTGCACACATCATTTCCTGCTTTGTGACTCTGTCCCCCTCTCGAAGTTGTCTTTTGCTGAACAGAAGTTCTTAATCTTATTGAAGACCAATTCCTCAATCTATTACTGTATGTTTAGAGACTTTTGTGCTTAAGAAGTCCTTGCTTGCCCCAGATTTATGACGCTATTTTCCTATTTTATATCCTAAAAGCTGTATCCATTTGCCATCCATAAAGTGACTTTTATAAATGCTATAAAATAGGCTCGACATACAAATGTTTCCCGTTGGGAAGAACATGGATTAGGACATACATTTTCTCCAGCACCATTTGTCTAAAATGCCTGCTCTTTCTCCAGTGATCTGTGGTGCCCTTTTTTTTTTCCTAGATCAAGTGTCCATATACATGTTCCTCCATTTCTGGGCACTTAATAGGCTAGCTGGCTGTCCTTTCACCACTGTTCTGATGACTGCAACTTTAAAGTATGTGTTGATAGCTTATCACCACCAACTTTGTTCTTAATCTTCACAGCTCTCTGTATGTTCTTAGTCATTTACATTTCGAATAAATTTTGTAATCAGTTGTTAATTTCCACAAAAATATTGTAGTGGAATTTTACCTGGAATTTTTTTGAACCTGTACATCAATTTGCTTATAGATCTATACACAGTATTTAGTCTCTCAGCTTCTTGCAATGATATTTTAGAGTTTTCATTGTAAAGATCTTGTATGTATTTCGTGAGATTTATTGTTACTTGAACTTTTAGGATGTTACTGTAAATGACGTCCCTACCGAATTTTCATTTTCTCCTTTTATTGTTGCTCGTATATAAAAATATAATTAAATGTTCACTATTGACCCTGTATCTAACAAACTTGTTAAATTCTCTTATTAGAGGGTTTTTTTTTTTTTTTTTGGAGAAAAGAGTTGACTTTATTATTAAAATGATCAAATACCAGATGTTGATTATCAAAGTACCATGAACAAAATCACCTAACAGATCTTGTCCTTATCCCCAGAGAACTTACATCTCAGAGACCATAAAAACAGACACTTAACTATTGTATAACTGACATTGAAAATAATATGCTAATTGCATAAAATAATTTTAAGTACAAAATTTAAATTTTCTACATGCCGTCTGATAATAACGATGGTTTCACATCTTCTTTCCATTCCTTATTTTTTTATTCATCCAGTTACTATTTATTTATTCATTCATTCAGCCAAACTCTTCCCAAACGGCTGTACCATTTTGTACCCCCATCAGCAGTGTATACAATCTCCAGTTGCTCCGTATTTTTGCTTGCACGTGCTATAGTCAGTATTTTCGATTTTAACCATTCTCGATGTGTGCAATGGTAGGGACACATTGTAATTGTAATCTGCATTCCCTAATCAAGCATCTTTTCAGGAGCTTGTTTACCATCTATATATCTTCTTTGGTAAGGTTTCTGTTCAGATCTTTTGCCAGATTTTTCATCTGGTTGCTCGTTTCCTTATTGTTGAGTTTTGAGAATTATCTCTATATTCTGAACACATGCGCTTCGCCCTGTGTGTGACTTTCCCACACTTGCCGGGTTCTGTGCTCGTCCTTTCACTTCCTCAAGGGTGAGTTCTCAAGACAGAAGTTCTTAATCTTGATGAAGTCCATTTTATCAGTTTTTTTTTCTTTTTATGAATCACGCTTTCAGTGTCATATCGAAGAAATATTTGCCTACCCTCAGGTCACAGAAAGTTTCTGCTCCATTTTAATTAGAGTTTTATAATTTAAGGTTTTACATTTAAGGAAATGAACTATTTTGTTAATTTTTGTATATGGTGCAAGATATGGGTTGAGGTCGATTATTTTGCATATGGACATTCAATCTTGTCAGCGTCATTTGTTGAAAAACATTATCTTTTTCCTTTGAATTGCCTTTGTACTTTTACAAATGATCGATTGACCTTATATGTTTAGCCCTATAAACAGACTCCCTGTTCTAATCAGTTGATCTGTGTATCTATTCTTTCACCAGTATCACAATATTTCTTATTGTGATTTTAGAGCAGATCTTGAGAACAGATTATTTGACTCTCTCTACATAATTCTTCCTTTCCAAAATTGTTTGGACTTTTTAGTTCCCTTGCCTTTCCATATTTTAGAATCAACTTGTTGATTTCTATAATAACTGGGATTTTGATTGAGATTGTGTTGAATATATAGATAAATTCCAGGAGACTGACATTTTAACAAGATTGAGTCTTGCTAATGAATTAACATGGTGTGCCTTTTTGTTTATTTATTTTATTTTTATTTATGTCTTTTGTAGAATATTCATCTTGCAGATCCTGCACATATTTTGTTAGATTTATCTGTAGGTATCTCTTTTTTATGCTGTTGTAAATAGCATATTTAAAAATTTTTGATTTCCAATTACGTATTGCTAATATATAGAAGTACAAGTGTTTTTTGTAAATTGACCTTACATCCTGCGATCTTTCATTTTTTTTTTGCGGTACGCGGGCCTCTCACTGTTGTGGCCTCTCCCGTTGCGGAGCACAGGCTCCGGACGCGCAGGCTCAGCGGCCATGGCTCATGGCCCCAGCCGCTCCGCGGCACGTGGGATCTTCCCGGACCGGGGCACGAACCCGCGTCCCCTGCATCGGCAGGCGGACTCCCAACCACTGCGCCACCAGGGAAGCCCTGCAATCTTTCTTAACTCACTTATTTGTCTAGGGCCAATCACGTCTGAGAAGAGAGACTATCTTATTTCTTCCTTTCTAACTTGCATATTTTTATCTCTTTTCATGACAGTGTTGCACTGGCTGAGACTTCCGGCAGGGTGTTAAATAGGTGTGGCGATAAGGAATGTTCCTGACTTGTTTCCATGTTTTAGAGGAAATGTTTATTCTTTCACCATTAGACAGTATTAACTGGAGATATTTTATAAAGACCTGTTATGGACTGAATTGTTTTCCCCCAAAAGTCATATGTTGAAGCTCTAACCCCTAATGTGACTATATTTGGATCCGGGGCCTCTAAGGAGAAAATTAAGGTTGAACAGTGGGGCCCTGATCCAGTAGGACAGGTGTCCTTCTAAGGAGAGGAAGAAACACTAGAGACCTAGTGCTCTCTCGCTCTCTCTCTCTCTCTCTCTCTCTCTCTCACACACACACACACACACACACACAGAAAGGGCCACGTGAGGACACAGCAAGAAGACACCATCTGCCAGCCAGGAAGAGATGCTTCACCAGGAATCAACCGTGCAGTCACCTTAATCCCAGACGTCTGGCCTCCAGAACTGTGAGGAAATTAACTCCTGTGGTTTAATCCACTCAGCCTGTGGTATTTTGTAATGGCAGCTTGAGCAGGCTAATATAATGTCTTTTATCCATTTAACCAAGTTTCCTTCTATTCCTGTTTCGCTGAGATTTTTTTTTTAATGAATGGATATTGAATTTCGTCACACCCTCTTCTGCATCACTCCTGGTGACCGGATGTTCTTTGGTGTGGTGAGTTACATTGGTTGGTTATTTCACGTTGAGCCAGCCTTGAATTCCTGGATAAACCCCTCTTCGTCACAGTGACGCATCATCCCTTATACAATGCCTCCCGATCCTCAGTTCTATCTGGGAGATCACACACACACACCACATACGTGCACACCCCAGAGCAAGGGGGGTGGGCCTCCCAAGTGGGTTTACCTGCACTTCCTCTCTCTCTCTGACTCTCCCTTTCCCACCAACTCAGAAGCCCCACCTGTTGGGATGGGGGTAGAAAAACTGCTTTTACAACATTTTCTCCATCTTCTCCTACTATGTAACTCACCCCAGTTCTGACTTCCCAAGCAAAAGTCCTTTTAGCTCGGAAAAAGAAAACCTCTGACAAATCAAAGCACCTCAGCTCTCAGGCTGTCATCCCTGCTTTGACGTGAAAACCTTGCATTTGAAATCAGGGCTGACCTCTGACATCCAGGTGACCCTGCTCTCCACTTCCTTCCTCGGAGACAGTGTTTGCACAGGAAACACACCCATCTCAGGAAAGTCACCTTCTGGAGAGGATCACGAGGGGGTGCAAAGGACTCCCAGAAGGGAAACTTCATGGGTCTCTCAACACGGGCTGCACGATGCCTGCCTTGCACGATGACAGCTGCTGACAACCCAAGTCCCTTTAGGGTTAGACTCCTCCCCGTTTCACTCATTCATACATTCATTCATTCCTCCATCCTTCCACCCATCCATCCATCCATCCATCCATCCATCAAGTGTATGCAGAGTTTCTGGGGTGAAGCCAGGAAGGACGATACGGGTACCTGGCAGTGGAGCTACCTCCTGGGCCTCACTCCTGGGTAGATATAGTATAAATCAGGTGACTGTCCAGATTCCTGTCTGGGTTTGAACACGACCCCCTGTGCAAACACATTCCTCCGAGCGACCTTCGTTCAGAAAAGCAGGGGGAACTAGGCAGTCAGATGCTGCTGTCCTGGGGGAGCTGTGTCCCAGGTGAGCACACCAACCTGGGAATTTTCAGCAATTCTTTTATTAATGGAGTTGGACGCAGAGGCATGGGATCATCGGAGATTTCTGGGTGTATCCACAGCGACAGAAAAGAGCAAACAGGAGACTCCTTCCACAGCAAGCAGGAGTTCACTTAAAATCACCCTTGTCTTTTCAGGGGTCGAGGGCACTTCTGGGGTCACAAAGTGAGCTGATGCCTTGATGTCCAGAACCACACCACTGACACAACGTCCACACAGCAAGCGATGCTGAGACAAAGTAGCTGGTGAGGACTCCACTTCCGGGGGACACTTCTCTCCTGGGAAGGTCTCTTCCAGAGGGAAAAAGCAATTGGCCTCTCTCTCTGATACAAGAGTGTGTGCACGTTGATACAACCTTACCCCGCCATCCAGCTGGTGAGATGCGTGCCCCTGGCCCTGTCCATTGATCCTGGAACCAGCACTGTCACCACCTGATGCTGAGAACTCTGGGAGGAAGCAGACGGGAGAGCCAGGCACGGTCTTCCCGGCTGCCCCACCTCGAGGCAACAATCAGGGAGGTAGGTCTGGGAGCTGGGAAGGGCAAACAGAGGAGAGAATGGGCAGGCGGGAGGGCCCAGTGTGCACGGCCAGTCACGAGGGGGACGGAGCCTGTAGGACAGCCTGCCAGCGGCTCACGGTAACCTCCCAGCCTGTGGTTCTTGAAGCCAAAGGGAGGACGACAGCTGATTAGTGGGGTGTTCCTCCCCCAGACAGCTACACTTGGACATAACAGACCCCAGCTCCCGCCCATCTGCACCCTTGGGGCAGGGCGGCCACACAGCGGGTGCAAATTCCCTGATCCTATTTCTGTTACGTCACCAGGATGGGCTGCGGGGCAGCTCAGTTAATGCATGAATCCACTCTGGGGTCCCTGATTTATTAAGCACTCCATAGGCCTCGGGGACCATGACGCCCAGGTGTCCAGGGGCCAGCTGCCGCGTGAGTGGGCAGGTGACTTACTGCCTCTGCTCACCCTGGGCCGGGTCCTGGGCATGGTGGGAGGTGGGGCAGGACATGTAGCCCATGGACAGACTCCAGGGAACTTCAGAGCTAAGTTCTGGGGACCTAACAGTGCAGGGAAGAAAGTTAATAATACTGCACTATATATTCCAAAGTTGCTAAGAAAGTAAACCTTAAATGTCCTCACGACACGCACAAAAGAAATCATAATTACGGGAGATGATGGAGGTCTAACCCTATTTGGTAAGCATTTTGCACCATACGTATGCACTGAGAACTTACACGATGTTATATACATCATTTACATCTCAGTAAAGCTGGGGGCGGGGACACGACCCTCCTAAACCCACCCTCACGCCGCACAGACCAGAATGTTCAGTCGCCCAGCAAATAAAATGTAAATCTCAAAGCTTGGAACCCGGGGTCCCGGCATCTGACTCGAGCTGTGATCCCCACTTCTGCCCCTTCCTCCCACCTCGTCTTTTACCCCCATCACCATGGGCCACAACGAGTCCCCAGAAGTGGACGACACGTCCCCTGTCCAGGCCATTGTCCACAGGGGCCCCTCGTCCCGATCCATCCCCACTCAGACCCTCAGCGTGTTGCCACCTCCTTTCTGAAACTTTCCTGGGTCTAAAAAAAACAAGATACAAGTAAAGGAAAAGCCTTATTTCAACAGATACCTTGTACTGATCTATGTTTGATGCAAATATAATACTAGCATCAAATAATTCAGCTCTTTCTTTTTCTCTGTTAACTGAAATGAAGCTTTCCGTGTTTGTAATCTCTCAGCTCTGCGCTGGGGCGGATTCCTGACAAGGTCTCCCTCTCGCTGTGCAGGTTGTCGGTTGCATCTCCTCCGTGGAAGCGGTGGATTTCTTATTTTGAGGACGGCAGGTTTATTTTCAGCCTTCCTGACTGGTTCCTGCTCATTTCTACCTACGGACAGAGACAGTTATTTTAAACTCCTTTCCCAGCAGCTCTATCACTTCTGTCGTCTCTGGAGTGGACTCGCCTCCCGAGTCTGGCGTTATAGCTTTTCCGTCTCAGCATCTTTGTCCCTCGTGCTCCTTGGAATGCGCTCTGCGGAGTCCTCTTGAGTGAGGTTGGGCAGCCCCGTCCTCCCCACTCTCCTGTTCTCTCTCTGGTCTGGGGGTCTGGGGGTGCTGGGACCCTCGAAGTCTGGGGTCCCTGGCAGAGGTGGGACTCACGGCCCAGGTGGTTGCACACGCGGTGGCTGCCCCAGGTGCAGACTGGGGGAAGCAGGTGCCCAGACGAGAGGCCGTCTGGTCACTGTTCAGGCTCCTTGGAAGTGGCGATGCTCCGGCTGGCCTCTGGCTTGAGGCGGTGGAGAGGCTGCCCTCACCCCCTGTAGGGTGCCCGTTCCAAGGCCCCTGGAAACACTTATCCTGCCTCTGTCTGTGGTTTGCTGTGGAGGTTTGGTGACGTGCTTGTATTTTGTGTGTCCTCGAGCCCCGCAAAGTGTTTGGAGCCGAGGAAACCCTCAGAGCACAGATCACGGTCCCTACTTGACACAAGCGGGTTTTAACTGAAGGTAACAAATGACAAATATGACAACTGCTTAAGTTACAAAAACGCAAAGAGGCGGAGGCTGCTCTAGCGAGTGAGGTGAAAGAGAGAAAAGAAATGGGAGCCCTAACAGAAAGCACCAAGCGGGACGATAAAGGCAGCCCCAAGCTCTTCTGTTATCCAGGTAACCCTAGAAGGCTCGGACTCTGCAAGAAGGGCCGGGTGAAAGCAACCTCCCAACCCCATGCTTCAGGCCCTGCCTCCTCCCCGGTCCCAGCCTTCAGAGCTGCTGCTCAGAGGAAGCTCTGCAGAAATAAACGAGTGCCCTGAGCCCCCGCTCTCCTCGGAGCCCCTGGTCGTGTTTCCAGGAATCTTTCAGCAGGAAGTTTCCCGTCTTCATCCCTGATGGACTCGGCACAACCGAGCAAGGGGACCTTGCCCCGATGGCCATCGGAGCGGGGGCGGGAGGAGGTCTAACCCCGAACCCCAGGACCCCATGCGCGAGACAGGCAGTGGGCTTCCCAGACCCCGCCAACACGGGTTTTCAGTGCCCAGAGAACCGTGTTATTTGTCCATGTTTATTCGGCGATTAGCATATAATCATCCCGAAACGTAATTATGCGCGATGTTTCCGCGTGAGCAGGAGATGCCGTGTTCCGTGTTTGCGCTGCTGTGTGTAGTCTGTGTACTGGCTGACGTAAACACGAAGAGCATAACTGCCATAGAGCAGAGTCTCCACTCGGCTTCCCCAGGGTCTAGTGGAGGCAGCGCAAGCCGGAGGACCAGGGTGGGTGGGCACCTTGGAGCCTCCCATTTAGCCCCCGGGTTTGTACCCATCCAGCGGGCAGGTGAGGGGCTGGCCAGGGCTCAGGTGGGCAGCCCAGGTGCTGCGAGGTCGGGGCGGGGTGTCCGGGCATGTCGGGTTCAGGCAGTGATGGAGGCGGCCTGATCAGTGCGGGTGACGGTGGGATGTAGGGGGTCAGCTTCCAGTTCCAAAAGCCCATCCCGACAGCTTGTTGTTTGTCCCCTGGGCACGCAGAAGGGGAGCGGCCAGAGTGCCAGGGAGGGGCCCAGGTGCCCCAGGAGGGCAGGGGCATCAGAATCGTGCCTGAGCCCGGCCACCTGGAGTCCCGGCCTAGCTGCCCGGCCGCAGCCCTGTTACCCGGCTCCAGCCACACCTGTGCTCTGAAGCCTGGGCCTCCTGAGCGTCATTCTTAATTGACAACTCTGAAATTTCCATTTGCTGTGCCACAGAGCAGAGCTGCCCGGGGTCTCGGAAGCCGATTCAGGAACGAGGCCCCCAGGCTGGTTATATCTGCTGGGGCTGCCACACAGCCTGTGACCACCAGGCCGCACATTCCTGTCCTTCTAGGGCAGGAGGGAATCCACGGGGAGAAAGGAAAGCCGGGCCGGGTGGGCCTCCCCTGCCCCCATGGGCTGCCTCGTGGGCAGAGCGTGCTTCTCCTGGACGGACGGCGGGCGGAGGAAGAGGGTCAGCGGCTCCACGCTCACGACGAGGTTACCCGAGCGTGGCCAGGGAGGCAGTGGCGCCCGCTGTCCGTGCCCGGGGCGGGGTTCTTGGAGGAACCCACATCTGCACTGAGACCTGAGGGTGACGGGCAGGTGGATGGGAGCCCCAGGGGCAGGGAGTGAGGGTGACCCTGGCATAGTGGCCCACGGCTGCTGAGGACGGGGGCCCGGTCCGGACAGCCGGGAAGGTCCCCAAGCCTGGAAACGGGCTGCCACACCCACTTTCCACACAGAGGCCAAGGGACCCCCGAGACCCCAACTTCTCGTGCAGCTGGCTGACCCCAGGCCTGGCCTTCTCACCAAAGCCGCACCTTCCGACCCCAGCCCTTTGACGAGACGGCCACCCGGGCTTCACCTCAACCGAGAGGTGACGTGAGGCGTCAGGGCGTCCTCCTGGCTGACGGGTCCAGGGCTTCTGCAGAGTTTCCCAGGAGCACAAGTAGCAAAAATGTCCACCAAAAAAAGGAAAACCACCAGTCTTTCTAAGAATAATTAATTGAATGCCAAATGAGAGGCTCTGAGAGTTTTGAATAAATGTAAAGACGCAGTTATAGGCGCAAAATATTATCATTTTTCCAACACGATTATTTTCTTGGAAACAGCCGATGATTAATAAGGCATGCTATAAATATGCTTTTGTGCCTCAAATTTCATCTCTCCAACCTAATTAACATGCTGGGGAATTGCCTTTTTGGTGGGTAAAGACATTTAAAATGTATATTTCGTGAAATCCGAGTTATTTGTCATAAGCTCCAAGAAGAAAAAATAAAATATGAAGAACGCTACAGCCATTTAAATACTTTATTACACAACTGCTTTCAAATAAATTAGTTCCCCGGGGCCTGTAGGCGCCTTCGGAAGCAGGACCCCCAGGTGCCCTGGACACCCAGCCTGTCGGCAGCACAAACGCTAACGATCGGGCCTGCAGAAGAAAGCCCTCCCGAAGCTGGCACGTGTGGACGAGTTTCATTTTTGCAGCCCGTTTCTTTGTCTGGGATGCAGTCACTGACTGACACGTCCTCGCTGGCTGAGCGGCACCAGGCAGCGCTGGGTGTCCCACGAGCACAGAGCTTAGCAGAGGCAAAAGAGAAAAGAAACTCAAGCAGAACCGAGAGACCAAGAGACTCTTTTGCAGGGATCCTAGATCTTGGAGGCAAAACAGAGTCTGGGGGTGTGGGGAGCACCTGAGGACAAGGCAGTCAATATGGGCTATTTCCTCTTTATTCCAGAGAAAGGGAAGGTCCAAGACGGGTCAGGGCTCATGGCCAGGTTAGACCAACACGTCCAGCTCTGCTGCCTTAGGAAAGAAGTAACGGCAACCCTGCCCGCTTCCTACACTGTTGTCTTAATTTTGAATGAATCATGGGCACGTGTGACAGGGCACTAGCCGTCCATCAGGCAAGACCTACCCCCTGGTTCACCCCATCCTTTGCCCTCTGCAGGACTAGGTCCAGGGGCTCGTGTGTTACAGCAAATGCGGAGGAGAAGGAAACTTAGGATTCAAATCTCCTTCGGGTAGTTAATGAGGGAAAGTGAACGTCCTTGGGACCCACGCCTTTCACTGGCCCCAGCAA
Organism: Neophocaena asiaeorientalis asiaeorientalis; assembly: GCF_003031525.2. NCBI lineage: Eukaryota > Metazoa > Chordata > Mammalia > Artiodactyla > Phocoenidae > Neophocaena > Neophocaena asiaeorientalis. The sequence continues at coordinate 977,907 of NW_020172451.1, read as the reverse complement.
TGCTCCCTCAACTCCCTCCTGCTGGCAGTGGCTGGTGTGCACATGCCTGGGTTACGTGCAGGATGGAGCCTTGGGTCCAAGCCCCTCAGCCTTTCGACTTTCCACGGGTCAGGAGCTCGTGGTCGGCCGGATGGGGTTACAGGTCCCCAGGGCCATTCTCGAACTCTGTGTCCAGAATCCTAGAAGGCAACAGTGGGGATTTGCCCACAGCTGCGGCCGTGATTCTGGAAGCGGAGACCAGCAGCCTGACTGGGGGAAGGGCTTGCGGGAAACCCCACTGCCCCTTGCGAACGGACCTGAGACGGCCAGCCGTAGGTCAGCCCGACTGGCCGCGCCTGGCGAAGGTGATCTGGGCGTGTCTGGGGGGGTGGTTCATGGATGAGAGACACATGTGAGTCAGTGGACCGCGTAAGGAAGGCCGTCCTCCCCAGCTGAGGGGCCTCGTCCATCCACTGGAGGCCTGAGCAGAACAGAAGGGGCGTGTTCTCCACCTGCCTGTCCTGAGCCGGGACCCAGTCGCCTCCGGCACTGGGACACGGGCTGGATGGCGCCACCTGCGCACCTGGGTCCCCACCGGCCGACAGAGCGTCCTGGGACTCTCGGCCCTCATCCTAGCGGGAGCCACCTCCTACAGTAAACCTGCTGGTTCTGGTTCTGTAGAACCTGACCCGCGGGGACCTCACGTTCGTTTCCACGCGCGTGAGTCTCACAACCTGCTGTGTTGGACACCTGGCCACCGGCCAGAGAAGCCTCTTGGCGCTGGTTCCCTGTAGCTGACCGGGCATCGGTGGCAAGACACCCAGGGCTGCTTGTTTGAGGAAGTGCTTCTCATTCTGAGAAGTATTTCTGCCTGGAAGTGTCAAGCGAACCGGCCCGAGTGACACAAAGGCGGCCTTGTTGAAATCCATGAAATGTAAACACTCTAATTTCTTCAGAGGCCTTGGCGGTCCCCGGCTCTTGACACGTGGGACCCTTTGTCTTCAGGTCAGAAATCCCGAGCTGCAGGCTCTCTCGGCATCCTGAATGGGCTCCGGAGAGAAACCCTTAAAACGGTATGCTGACACATATAGATGGAATCTAAGAAAAGAAAAAGGTCATGAAGAGCCTAGGGGTAGGACGGGAATAAAGACACAGACCTACTAGAGCATGGACTTGAGGATATGGGGAGGGGGAAGGGTAAGCCGTGACAAAGCGAGAGAGAGGCATGGACATATATACACTACCAAACGTAAGGTAGATAGCTAGTGGGAAGCAGCCGCATAGCACAGGGATATTGGCTCGGTGCTTTGTGACCACCTGGAGGGGCGGGATAGGGAGGGTAGGAGGGAGATGCAAGAGGGAGGGGATATGGGGATATATGTATATGTATGGCTGATTCACTTTGTCATAAAGCAGAAACTAACACACCATTGTACTCCAATAAAGTTATACTCCAATAAATTATACTCCAATAAAGATGTTAAAAAAAAAAAAAAACGGTGCAGAAAGTTCTGGGCAGCAAATGAGAAGCAGGAAGCACCTTCCAGACCAGGGAATTTCACTCTCCATCACCGTGGACAGATCTGCGGAAGGCTGTCTTCCCACACTGTGCCCCCCCCCAAAAATGTGCTGGCCAATTCCTCCCTCCAGATCGAAGCAGCTTCTCCAGGACAGAGTCCACGTGCCTCCCCCGAGGCTGAGCAGGGTCCCTCTGCCTTGGGCGGCAGAGCGCAACCTGGGAGAGGAGCACCCTGCAGCCAGAAGGAATAGAGAATGTGGGGGCTGAGCCTTCTCCCACTAGAGGGAGAAACAGGTTTGTGAACCACAGCCACGTGATGGGGGGGCCGGGATGTGCACCCGCGCCCTGTAGGGGGCCTCCTGGGGCCTCACAGGGACCCTGGCCTGGAGGAGGCTGTGGGCTGCTGAACCAGGGCGAGCGGGGGGCCAGGGAGAGGCCAGCGGCCTGAGCCACCTGGGAGGAAACTGCCGGCCGTGGCGACTGAGTGGCTCGGAGGAGAGAGGTGTGCGCAGTGGAGGGGACAGCGGTGCCCTTCCCTGCGCCCGAGGGCACTGGCGAAGCTCACACTTTAGAGCAAAGTAAGTCACACAGGGCTTAACATTTGGAAGCAGCAAACTAGCATCACTGACCCAAATTTAAGAGAATATTTACAGACACGTCTTAAACAAAGAAGGAGAATCGAATGCCCCCGAGGAAATATACATATATTTAAATAGTTCTTTAATGACAAGAGAAAAGGCAGCCTAACATCACAAACCAAACAGAAAATGTGTGACACACTCAGGACAGAAGGGGGTCCGTGTCCCCAGCAGGAAACCGATGAAAAAGGAAAAGACACACAGCCAAGGTTTTCAAGTGACAATGAGATATTCCACTCCAAGTGGCTGACAGCATGAGAGATGCAAGGCTCGCTCGTGGCCACAGCGATGACAGATACGGGTGCTTGTCCGGCCTCGGCATCTGGTCGGCAGGGCCTGGAGAAGCAAACTTCCCGTGTCGGGAGGAAGTCAATTTGGGAGGTGACCTGGGAACCGGATCGGGATTTAAAACCCACAGACCTTCAGCACAGCCTTCCCAGTGCGGGGCCTTTTCTGGGTCACACGGCGTCAGTTCACGAGGACCTGCGACCACCTTCCGGACCGGGTGATGCTGGTACCCCTCCCCGAAGGATGCTCAGGGGTCCCGGAGGTAGGCTTGGAGCAGAGGGAGTGGAGCCAGCATGGAGGAGGGGCCGGGGAGCGAGGCAAGCTGGGAACCCGCAGGAATTTGCGGGGCCTCCTTCCATTGTCACTGATCCTTTCGGTCATGCACACACCCAGTGACGAGGGCCCCGAGGGTGTGCAATCTGACCTCAGCTTCCTGGTGGCTGCAGCCTTCACTGTGGGTCCGCCTGCCCCTCCTCCCCACCCAGCACAGTGGCAGGTGCCAGGCCCATGCCAAGCACTCTCCCCGCCTGCCTTGGCACCAAGGTCTCGGAGACAGGAGCTGCTGTCCACGGGGAGCTGGCGCAGCTGGCCAGGAGGAGCCAGGTGTACCTGATGGGCCCAGGTGTCCCAGCCACAGCGGGAGCCTCTGACACTCTCACCTTGTGCCCCGAACAGGCGTGTCAATGGCCAGGTGCTCACTGCTCCCCCAACCAGGGCTCAGAGCATCTACAGGCCCTGCCCATTCAGGTGGGTTCAGGTGTGGGGCAAGGTAACCTGTGCTTCGTGGGGCCGTCTCTTGGGCAGTTGTGGTCATGGACGGGAGAGCATTTGTCTAAATACCTCCCACGGCCCATGTGAGCCAGCCTCCCGTGGGCCCGAGCTGGGGGGCAGACTCTCCCTCAGGAAGGGGTCCCAACCTGCAGCTCCCGCTTTGCCTTCTGCACTGGTCCCTTCTCTGTGTTTTTGTAAGTCAGCAAATCTGAACGCACTGGTGATGGGTCAGTCCGTGGGACTCAGTCCCAGAAGGTGGAGGTTGTCGTGTCCCTGCGGCCTCGTCGGGCGGCCTGGGTCCATCAGGCCTGAGATCGGGGGCAGCGTGGGCGGGCCGTGCGTGGCCGCACACTCGCGCCCAGGCGGCCTGAGTCCAGCCGCTCGGGGAGGCCTGGGTTCTGTGAGTCTCAGGAGAGAGTGAGGAAGGGGCCGGAGAGTCGTCTCAGAATCGACGTGCCGGCTGGGCCGCTCCAATGCCCAGCTCAGCTGGACCCTCACTTAATAACTAGTCCGGCTCTTCCAAAGGCCTCTCCTGGTGCACTCGGACCACCTCATCTTCCCAAGGGGCTCGCGGGCCCCTCCCTCTCGTCCTTCAAAGTTCAACTTGCCGACCCAGCGACACAACATGTTCAGCTGTCTTTGTGTTTGTTTTAATTGGAAGACGATAGAAGAGTGAAAGGAATTCATCTGTGTTCATGGCATCAGTAACTTAATACAAAAAGAGAAGAAAATAAGAGAATCCACAATCCGCACATGCAACTGTGTTTAAAATTTCTTACTCACGAAAATGATAAAAAGCTCTTAATTAGGAACCAACTATTCTATTTTCTGGGCAGGAGTAGGCATGGGACACGATTCCTGTGTCTCTACATAACAATCTTAAGAAGATATAACTTTGCTAAGAAATACATCCAAAAAAAGGAACAGAAATTGTCTCTGGGCAACTAAGTTCTGGTTGATTGACTGATTTTTGGCTGTGTTGGGTCTTTGTTGATGCATGTGGGCTTTCTCTAGTTGTGGCGAGCGGGGGCTACTCTTCGTTGCGGTGCGCGGGCTTCTCGTTGCGGTGGCTTCTATTGTTGTGGAGCACAGGGTCTAGGCGTGCGGGCTTCGGTAGTTGCGGCTCATGGGCTCTAGAGCGCAGGCTCAGTAGCTGTGGCACACAGGCTTAGTTGCTCCGTGGCATGTGGGATCTTCCCAGACCAGGGCTCGAACCCATGTCCCCTGCATTGGTAGGCGGATTCATTTTTTTTTTTAATTTAACATCTTTATTGGAGTATAATTGCTCTACAATGGTGTGTTAGTTTCTGCTTTATGACAAAGTGAATCAGCTATACATATACATATATCCCCATATCCCCTCCCTCTTGAGCCTCCTTCCCACCCTCCTTACCCCACCCCTCCAGGCGGTCACAAAGCACCGAGCTGATCTCCCTGTGCTATGCGGCTGCTTCCCACTAGCTATCTACCTTACTTTTGGCAGTGTATATATGTCCGTGCCTCTCTCTCGCTTTGTCACAGCTCACCCTTCCCCCTCCCCATATCCTCAAGTCCATTCTCTGGTAGGTCTGTGTCTTTATTCCTATCTTACCCCTAGGCTCTTCATGACATGTTTTTTCTTAGATTCCATATATATGTGTTAGCATACGGTATTTGTCTTTCTCTTTCTGACTTACTTCACTCTGTATGACAGACTCTAGGTCCATCCACCTCATTACAAATAGCTCAATTTCGTTTCTTTTTAAGGCTGAGTAATATTCCATTGTATATATGTGCCACATCTTCTTTATCCATTCATCCGATGATGGACACTTAGGTTGTTTCCATCTCCGGGCTGTTGTAAATAGAGCTGCAATCAACATCTTGGTACATGACTCTTTTTGAATTATGGTTTTCTCAGGGTATATGCCCAGTAGTGGGATTGCTGGGTCATATGGTCGTTCTATTTGTAGTTTTTTCAGGAACCTCCATACTGTCCTCCATAGTGGCTGTATCAATTCACATTCCCACCAGCAGTGCAAGAGGGCTCCTTTTTCTCCACACCCTCTCCAGCATTTATTGTTTGTAGATTTTTTGAAGATGGCCATTCTGACCGGTGTGAGGTGATACCTCATTGCAGTTTTGACTTGCATTTCTCTAATGGTTAGTGATGTTGAGCATCCTTTCATGTGCTTCTTAGCCATCTGTATGTCTTCTTTGGAGAAATGTCTGTTTAGGTCTTCTGCCCATTTTTGGATTTTGGGTTGTTCGTTTTTTTGATATTGAGCTACATGAGCTGGCAAGCGTATTCTTAACCACTGTGCCACCAGGGAAGCCCTGGTTGATTTATTTTTAATCTCCTTCTTCGTGTACTTCAATGTTTTCCAAACCCTCTATAATGAGCATTTTTTAGTTTCATAATAAAGGCATGTTTTGAAATAAGGGATTAGTCAAAGCTGAGGTGTATTCATTTAACATATCTTCTGCCTGGATAAGTCTGCTAACGTCTCACCCCACAGACATTTCTCCACGGCACTTTCAGAAGCAGAAGGAACACCCCCAACCTGGATATTGTGCTTGGTCTGAATTTGAGCTCCCTCCCCCTCCGCACAAAGGTAACCCAGGCAGAGATGGGCGCACCCCGAATCCGAGATCAAAAACCACCAGCCTGTCAGAGGAATCTGTCTCCAGAGTACAGATGTCTTGCCTGGAAAACGAAGGGAGGAAAAGGGTGAAGGCTGTGCCCAAAATTACATGATGAAACCCTAGTCCCCAAGGTGATGGTGTCCGGGGTGGGGCGTGTGGGTGATGAGGTCATGATGGTGGGGCCCTCGTGAATGGGGCTCGTGCCCTTGTTACGTGAGAGACGCCAGAGGACTTGTGAGGACACAGAGAGAAGACCGCTGTCTCAGAAGCAGACCCTCGCCAGACACGGGATCTGCAGGGGCCACGACCTTGGACTTCCAGCCTCTGGATAGTGAGAAATAAAAGCCTTTGTACGTGAGCTGCCTAGTTTATGGTATTTTGCTGTAGCAACCCCAGGGGCCGGGACAGCTGAGGACAAGCCATCCTCCACCCAAGTGCCTTTTGGTGCCAGCACTGTGGTTTGAGAAGCAGCCAGGACATTCAGTGTGTTTTGACAACCCCACCAGGTGCAGGGACCAGAGCCCCTTCCCCGCATCCCGGCTCCTCCGTGCAGGACCTTCCTGTGTGAGGACCCCATCCTCGCGGGCGAGGACACCACACGCACTCTGACGGCCCTGCTGGAAGTTAGGGTTCGTACTTGAGTCCCCTTCACTTCCGTGCGGGACGCACTGACCAAGTGTGTGTACATGACGGTCCTACGTGTGGGTCTGTATGGGGTTCACCGAAGGACACAGCAGACCTAGGACTCCTGACAGCTCCCACGGAGACACACCCTGGGCACCTCCTATTTACTGGAACACTAGCTGCGCGAAAAAAGTTCACGTCCCCGGGACAGACCTCTCAGAGGCAGAATCCGGAGAAACCGCTACCACCAGGGAGGAGAAGGGGGGAGGGAAATAAATGAAGTCCCCGGAATTCTCCCAGGAGCAAAGCCTGAGTCCATTTCACAAACAGACACTCTTTTAAAAAGATAACACAGGAGAAGGCTTCTTAACAGTTCAGGGGTCGGCCCATAAACTGGGGCCCGTGTGGCCCCGACTTCAGAGGGCTGGTACCCATTTTCCTCGACACCTCAGCAGAGACGACAGGCCCTGGAGACGCTGGGCACTAACTGGGGGTCAGGAGGTCCGTCCGGAACACGTGCGGGCTGAGGGGGTCTCCATCTGGGAGAAGGACCGGGCCGGGCTCCTTCTGCAGAGCAGAAGCCGCTCCCCCAAGATGGGGAGACAGTCCCCACGGCAAAGGTGCCCCAAAGCAGGTCCTAGTCCCTGAGGACAGAGCTGAGGGGGACTGGACCTGCTGGAAACCCAGGGGTGACAGCCTGGGGATATTCTAGGCTGCAGCGGAAGAAGATCAAGACGTAGACCCAAAAGTAGCAGGAGACAAAGAACCACGTGGGGAGCATGTGGGACACAGGGGTGGACGCAGCAGAGACGTGACCCCATTCGGGTGGCACCAGGGACAGAGAGCCAGGGCGTGGGGAACGCTGCCTGAGACAAAGAAAGGAGGCCTGGGACCCCGACAGCACGAGTGCCTCCAGGCGCCCCCCCAGGCCCCCCTCCTCCTCCATAGGACACCCCCGCCCCCACTTGCTCCTGTCCAGTGCCCCTGCCAACCTTCCGGCTCCGGGGGGACAGGGGAGCCCTGTGCCCACAGCGGGGCCTGCAGGGCCTAGAAGACGGCAGAAGCTTCATGCCTGGTGCGTAAGACACCTCGTCTTCCCAGCAACGTGCTCCCACCCCCGAGCCACCCACCGTGTGACTGCAGCCCTTAGTCTGCGGTCTGCACGTCCCCACGCGCCCCTCCTGACCTTCTCCCAGGTGAGCCCAGGCGCTCTGGCCACACGCCCTCTTGCCACCCACTCTCGGGGGGAGGCCGATGTCCCCACGGCCCCTGCTGCTGACTCCTGGCCCCCCTCCTCCACCAGACTCCCTGCACTAGGCTGTACCCTCAGACTCTCCGGGTCACCACCCGCACCCAGAGACCCCGGGTCCCTCCACGGCCGCTCGGCCGTCAGGCTTGACGGGAGGGGCAGCCCTGCGGAACGTCCATCTGACACGCAGGCTCGGGCCCCTCATGCCAGGACCTCCTCTCCATCGCACTGACGCCACCTCTGCGCGTACCTGACGGCTGACGTCTTGGCTCCCCTGGTCACACCCGAGTTGTCACCACCATGACCAACACCTGGGCGCCGGCCAGGCGCCACCTGAGCTGCCTCCGAGGCCTGGGCGCCAAGGACCGGTTGGCTGAGTCGGGCCGGGCTGTCGGGAGGAGATGAGATGGAGGAGGTGGGTGCCTCCCAGCCAGAGCCATCGGACTGGCAGCTCATGGGGGCTCGTTTCCTGCGAGAGGTTGAGGGCGACCAGGCAAGAGCGTCCACTCCACACCCTCATGTTTCCCAGTCGGAGAAGCCTAGCGCCTCCTGGGCACATGGGCCGGGAGGCCCAGGAGTGGTCACGCGGGGCGCGCCCCCGGAAGGTGGTCAGTGGGCTCTGAGGGAGCGGCTGGCCTGCCCCACCCCTGTCTCTCTGGGGTCCCATGTCCACTGGCGGGCAGGGTGGGCATCCCGCTCCATGGCCAGCGGCGGCTCCGGGCCATCAGCAGATGGTGACCAGCCCCCTGGTTCTCCCACCCACGTGCTCAGCACCGTGGCCAGCGGGTCCTGCAGAGACTCAGCAGGAAAACCACTGATAAAAACGCGTGAGACACTCCAGGGACAAACCACAGCCCAGACACGTCCCAAGCCTGAATAAGCGCCTCTCCCTTTACAAAGGTTTTAAAGAGAAATTCAAGTTTAAATATCAAATCCCGTTGCAAGTTAAAGTTCAAATCATTGGGTCCAAAGGAATCTAGTCGGCTCTCTTGCCGTTGGAGGGCGCCCAGCTTCTCTGCAGCTTCTGCTGTGCTCCGGCCACGGCTCTGTGATGCCCCGGAGGTGGTGGGCGTCGCTCCAGGCCTCGCGGGCCCCAGCGCACTGACCTGAGAGCCAGGCCAGTGCCCTGCACACCGTCCTCCCCCCGGTCCTCCAGCCCTGGCCTCCCCGGCGTGAGTAGAAACATCCCCGACACAGGCACCGGCCTGGCCGTGAGCTCCCGGGCTGGGCATCAGAGAGTGCCTCCAGTCTGAGACCGGTCCTCGGAGAAGATTCCGGATCCTTCTGAGCAGAAGAGGCTGTGCCCCCCGGCTGGGGGGAGGGGGTAATGACCCCGAAGCAGAAGAGGGAGCAGAGGCCAGACTCCTGCAAAACCACTGTGTCCCAGGGCCCTCTGCTCCCCCAGATGCAGGCCGGCCCCTCGCGACACCCGCGGACCAGAGGCCCCGATAGGCAGGCCATGAGGGGTTGTGTGGGTCAGCTCAACAGACAGGGCCGCCCTGCTCCGGGTGCAGACGCCACCTCCTCCCCGTGTCCCCGCACAGTCTGTGTGTCTGTCCTCATCCCTCCTCTCGTAAGGACCCCCGTCTTGGGGGACTGGGACACACCCGGGACCTCATCTTACCTTGAGCACCTCTTTAGAAACCCTCTGTCCAAGCACAGTCCCACCTGAGGTGCTGGGGCCTCACCATTTGAATCTGGGGACACGGTTCTGCCCTCACAGGTGGTGACGGGGTTTAGGACCCGAGGGCAGGACGAAGACAGTCTGCTC
>NW_020172451.1:958280-968294 GCF_003031525.2 Neophocaena asiaeorientalis asiaeorientalis | reverse complement strand
CTGAGATGGGGCGGGGTTTGGGGGGGCAGGCAGGGCTAAGCCACATCCCCACAGCCAGTATTGAGCGGCTGGCACCCGAGACGACCGAGGCCAGGGAGGCCCCTTCTCAACATCTTTGTTCTCCACCTGCGGGGGGGGCCGGGACGGAGGCAAGTGAGGGGCAGCCCCGGACAGACGTGCTCGGGACCAGAGCCGCCACCACCAGAACCGGCCGGCACTTGCGAGGCAGGGGCAGGGGGAGTGGTGTCCTGACCCCCGGACGGACAACTCTTCATGTCCACAGCCAGAGACTGTGTTCCCTGAGCCCGGAAAAGCCCCAAGAAGCCAGGAGAGGCCCCTCGGAGCATTTTGCGGGGTGGGGGGGGGTGTCTGGAATTTCCCCCAAAGACTAACATTGTCCCGGGAGCGTATCCGAGTCCCTGCCCCAAGCATGCGGTGTAGACGCTCCCACTGAGCCTGCTTCAAACTCACGGCTTGCAGTGCCCGTTTATCATTAAGCGGAAATTACCTCCCTGACAGGTACCTCCTCAAGAACTTTTCCACTGTTCCCATTAATCCTGACCCCCCGCATTTTCAAGGCAACCTCCTTATGTAAACAAAGTGGCTAATTAGACAATTTTTTTGAGCTATTGAAAATGCATTCTGCTTTAAAAAAACAAGTAATCGCAATATAAAAACCACAGCATTTCTAACATGTCAGTTAATTCTTCCATCATATTTTTAGAAAAAGGGATTCACATAATCTATTAATTTCCACCTCTAATTTCATTCCTAAGTAAGTAATTGCATCTCAACTCTCGTTTGATGGGTCAGAAAGGTTGTGAGAGCTCCGCATTCTAGGAAAACCGGGAGGTGAAGGGGTGCCGTGATGTCTCGGGGCCGCTGTGGGAGTTTATAGAAGTTACGGTCTATGCCTCCTGGTCAGAGTCCCCGCCCGACAGCCATCGCCCTGTTCTTGGAAGACGTCGCTCATGCTGTGGCTTGATGGCTCGAGTTGTAAACGCGACCTGGAAGGAGAAGGAAGCATTTGGCTAAGTGGTCTGTGGGCAGGGAGCCCGGGGCTGGGAGGAACGGGGACGGGGCAGATGCCCTTGGAACTGCAAGGCCCAGACTCCTCGGGACCTTCCAGGCTGGGGCACCATGCCCGGCAAGACCTGGGTCTCACCCCTGGGTGGGCCCACCTGGTGCCCAGGAGGAGGGCAAGTCACCGCACACTGTCCGCAGAAGCATCCACCTGCTCCAGGAGAGGGCGCGGGGCCGCGGGGCAGACCAGGCTCTGCTCAGAACGGAGTACCCGCCTCCGTGCCGGAGACACAGACGGGCTCAGAGGGGGGGCCGTGCTGGCTGGACACACCGCCCTCTGACCGTGTTCTCAGGGGTGGTCAGAAGGCTCTGCGGTGACCACAGAGATGGGAGGGCAGGGCTGGTGGCCGATGCTGTCACCACCAGGCTCCCCAAGAGCAGTGGGAAGTAAGACGGGGCCGTCGTGGGTGGGGCAGCAGGAGGGCGTGCCGTCCACTCCTGACCCGTGGACACCAGGGACACGGCCCGGGACCCACAGCCCCGGGCGGGAGGGGTGGGTGCCGACAGGCGTCTCTCACTCCTCCCCAGAGAGGAGATCAAGGGTGAGGCTGGGAGGCCCCGTCCCTGCCCAGTGTCTGCCGCTGGGTCCAGTTCCCAGTCCCAGAGGGGCCCACGATGCCACAGCCACTGCCAGCGCACCGAGCCCAGGTGGCGTCTGGCTGTTTTCTAGGGAGAAGGTCACGGGCCCCTGCAGGGCAGGCTGGCCCCCAAAGGCAGCTGTGGGCATTCCTGAGCATTCTCTCGCGGACACCGGGGCGGACAAGCTAACCGCGTTCATGCCCCAACGGGTTCCGAGCGCGGCTGGGGTGTAGACGGCCGCACTACCTGCTCCCTGAAGAGCCAGCCTGAGGAATGGGCTGGGCTCCTCCTCCACTCGGCAGGTATCAAAGGACACACGTGATCGCTGGCAGGACCCTCTCTGGTGCCTGACTTGTGGGGAGGACCAGGTGTGACGCCCTGCCCTCCCCCACACAGCCAGGAGAGAGACAGAGATGGAGAGAGAGACAGGGACACAGAGACAGAGATGGAGAGACAGAATGAGAGACAGGGGCAGAGATAGAACGAGATAGAGACAGAGAGACAAAAAGAGATAGAGAGATACAGAGACAGAGAGGCAGAAGCAGAACCGTGTCCCGGGGGGGACGGTAGACCACCTCCACCCCTCTCTCACCCCTGCCGCCGCAAGCAGAACGTCCCAGGAGCCCAGCGGCCCTGCATCAGTGACCCGAGGAATGTGGGCTGTCCCCTAGGGGCCACCCCAGCTTGGACCCCCCCGGCTCTGCTGTGACCCCTCCTCTGCCCGATCTGCCCCACCCTCTGGACTTGCTGCCCACGAACCTCTGGTGCCTGTGTCCCTCAGCGTGCCTCCTGGAACCCAGATCCGCTGTCTCCAAACCTGACCTACGCTCAGGGCAGTTTGCCATGGCTCAAAACAGGAGGCCAAGGCAAGCTGCCCCTCCCCCCTGAAACCTGCCTCTGGTCGCAAGGACCCCCAGGACAGGGCTCGCGGCTCAGCCTCCACGTCCCAGACAGCCCCACCCATCCTCCATCACTCAGCCGACTTGCACCTTGGACGCTGGACCGAGACCCACCTAGAGCTCCCGCACCTGCTAGGCCCCGGGCACGGGGCTGCTACCAAGAGCCAGGGCCTTCCGGAGGGTCTAGCCCCCAGCTTCCCAGGGCAGCTCCACACCTGAGGAAAACCTGCTCCGGCCCAGTGTCCATGCCCCCGGGGTGCCCACAGGTCCCCTCATAGAACCCTGTTCTCTTAGGAGCCAGGGGTTGCCCGGGTGTCCAAGGCCCTCACCTCCTCCAACTTCCCTCTCTTTTCCATTCCTTTGCTCACCTGGCCTCTGCCCACCTGACCTCTGCCCTCCTGACCCTCTGCCTGGCCTCTTCCAGGGACCCCGCTCTGATCACTGGTCTCTAGCGGGGAGGTCCCTGTCCCGCGCTTTCCGTGTTTCCCCTTGCCTGCACACAGGTGTTCTCAGCGCGATTCTGGGGACTGAAAGCAGAGGCATCAAGGACAACCACGGCACACGCATGCCCCCGCCCCCGCCCCGAGTCACTCGTCTGGGGAGACGCTCGGGCTGAGTCAGGGGCTTTGTCCGTGGGTGTAGCCTCGGCCATTCCTGGCTGCAGCCCGAGGCATGGGATACGCTGGCCTTTCTGAGGGCGGGTCACAGAGAAGCGGGCGGCTGGAGCCCGCGGGGATGGGGAGGTCACCAAGGTCAGCTCAGCAAGAGCCTCGCTGCACTGATGCCTCCCGGGGCAGGTGTGTCCCCGTCATCTATCTTGGCGGCCCCCGGTCCCGAGCCGGCGCCCACAGCTCCGCCGCTTCACACCACGCTGGGCGCCCGGGGACTCGGCCCGGAGCCCAGGCCACTCACTCCCTCCCAACCCGAGCCTCTGTCTCCCACTCTCCAGGGCGCCCCCTCCTGGCTAACCCAGGCCCGCCCAGGCCCCTCCACCTCTCTGAGCCGCCTCCGCCCACGCAGGGCACGGGTGGCCTGGACAGACTGGCTGGCTCCACCCAGCGGTCGGAGGAGAACCGCATCCTGGAGCTGCAGCCCGGCAGCCGGCGGCCACCGTCCGTGGCCAGGCAGGTGCTGACCCCACCCCAGCCCCGGGTCGAGCTCTGGGCCCCGCGGAGCCCTGGCTGCACCTCGGGGGCCTGCTCTCTGGCCATGGGGGTCCACGCCGCCAGCTCCCACTGCACCAAGCGCCTGGTCTCAGCGGCATCAGCCTGGTGCGTGGCGCCTGCCACAGGACACCCTCCCACGGTGGGCGGGGAAGCTGCCCGGCCGGCCACAGCCCCCAGCTCTGCGCGAGCACCGAACAGTGCCCAGGTGTCTTGGGGCCGCGGGAACGCTGTGGTGAGGCGTGCTCTCCGCCCACCCCAGGCGGAGGGCAACTGGCAAAGCTATGCCCATCCCTCCCCCTCCCGGGGCCGAGGCCTCCTCCGCAGTCCATGCTCGGTCGTTGGGGGGTGCCCCTCCCCCGACGGTTTCCTGGGGAGACCCCAGAACCCAAGGCTCTCGAGGTGCAGAGGTCTGGGCTGCACTGGCCTCGCTCGGAGCAGAGACCCCTCAGAGGCTGCCGGCCGGGCAGGCGGTGGCGGCCACCTTGGGCCCCGGGGAAGGACCCTGCTCTCCACCTCCGATGCTGGTTAGCAGTTCGGTCTGACCATCTTTTCCTCTGTAACTTCTGCACTCCACTCCCTACCCACGGCTTTTATTAAGTCTATTCTCGTTCTTTAATCATCTCAGTACCGCTGCTGCCTCTCTGGGTTTTCTCTGTGTCTGTGCCACGGGGACGGGCCCAGCTAATTGCTCTCACGCAGTCCAGCCGCGGACCAGCCCGTCTTCTCCCCCACGGATCAGAAAGGCCCTCGCTGAGGTCGACCGAATCCCCAAGGGCATGGGGGGCTCGCAGCCTTTCCGAATTGAAGTCCCCGCCCTTGCTTGAAATCCTTCCCAACTCCCAACTTCCCGTTTCCAGCCGGCGCGTAAGGACGAGGAAAAAGCTGAACCAGCTGAAAGTCCACAAGTCTTCCTAGACCCACCAGAGCAGGGAGGTCACCGGCAAACCGCCGCTCCAGATGCAGAGACAGGCGGGCAAACGCGGAGAATCACAAGCTCTCGGGAGCAGAGTCTCCACGGGAACAGCGTCCGGGAGGAAAACGTGAGCTGTGATGACCCTCGCGAGCTCCGTGTGGACGAGCCTGAAAGCCAGACACTCGGGGGGCCCGGTCTTAGGCCCCCACTTTCATGCATTCTACCTCCAGCTGCCCTGCCAGGTTCTCACCTGGTGAAGATTGGAGGGAAGCCCCTGGTGCTGCCTGCAGGAGAAGGGGGAGAAACACTGCTCTGAGCAGGGCCTGTCCTCCGCGGGGGGACCCTGGCTCCCAGAGCCTGACCTGCTGGGAGGGAAAGGCGCAGCTCCAGCCCCCTACGGGCATCCGTCCCAGCTCGGGGGAGAAACAGCCAGGATGCACAGGTGAAGGTCACGGCTCGGGTCATGGGCTCCCCAGGGACCAGGACTGCTGGGGATCCCTCCCCACACCTCAGCTGCAGTCCTGGGCAGTCAGGGGGCCCCCCTGAAAGGACGGCGAGCCCCAGACCTCAGTTACGATGGGGAGACACGTTAGACAATGAATGAAAGTAAAATAAAATCTTTTCTTCCTCTTATCCTCAACTGATCTAACACGTAAGAGTTTGTTCAATAACACAACAGCAGCCAGCCGTGTATTTGGTGGTTATAGCGTTGGGATAAGTGAGGCGGAGGGCGCAGGCTGTAAGGGGCGGAGGGCGGGGCTGGGGACCGTCCGCTACAAGGCACCTGCATTTCCCGGAAGTGGGTAGCGCTGGGCAAAGTGGACCGGCGTTCCTGGTGAATGGATATTGCGAACGCCGCGGAAACCACTAAAAAAGTTTAAAAACAAGAGTGCAATCGGTGTATTAAGAGAGGAGAGAAAACGGAGTCATGTGAAATGCTCAGTTAAAAGCAGAGGAGGCAGAAGGAGGAAGGAGGACCCCAAAAGAAACCAAGACCAAGGGCAGTGAGTCACAAACAGTAAGGAATGTGGCGGATGGGAGGCCCCCAGCCCCCATATCAACAATCACTGTAAACACGCAGGTCTGAATCCACCAAGCCCGTCTGGGCAGAAGCCCGGGAGGCAGGACGAGTCCCACCCGCTTCCTCCTGGAGACCCACCCCTGCAGCCCCCGGGAGAGGAGGCCCCTGAGCTCACAGCCCCCTCCGCATCCCCGCAGAGCCCGCTGGAGCTCCTGAACTGAGTGGGGCCTGGCTAGCTCTCCCCAAGATCCCTGCCTAGTCTCCTGGGGCCACCGCCCCCCACCCCAGCAAGGGACCAGTCTGGGGAGAAGGCGCGCAGTTCCTCTCTGTTTCCCTGAAGATCTGGAACGAGGCAGCTGTTCACCTTGGTCTGAACGTCAGGTAGCAGCACAGGCCCCAGGAGGAGAGGTTGGATCCGGGGCGCAGCTCTGGGGAAGGATAAGTCATCACATTCCTCCCTGCACCCAACGTCCTCGGAATTGGCCACCTTGGAACATAAATACACGGAAATACGCCATTTGTCGGGGGCCAGGCATGCTTCCCGTCTTGCAGACAAACAGGTGTGGTTCCAGAGCAGGGCCTGAGTCTTTGCCCCCAGATAAGAGGTTCGAGTCCCCGTGTCCAAGCCGAAAGCTGGGGGTCGGGCCTCCCTTCCACCCGGTACCGGCACAGATGGGGTCGCAGGCCGGTGTCAGGGAGGGCCCAGCTGGAGCTGGCGTCCTCTGCCTGTGCACCTCGAGGACCCCGCCGGCCTCTCCTGCACCAAGTGCTCGGCTGCAGGCCTTCCAGAGCCTTCCATCCCTTCCCCCAAAATCCCCCCCAGAGCAGCTCACGCTCCTGCAGATGCGCGTCCAGGCCGGAGGCTCCTCTGGACCAGCCGGGGCAAAACCTCAGCCGCAGCCCCCTCTGCCCTGTGCAAAGGCCAGGAGGGTCTTCTCTTCCGAGTTGCGGTCAAAGGACCGTCGATGAGAAACAGCAAATCCGGTGTCACACAGGGAACCGGTCACAGACACAGTCACAGCGAAAGGCAGAGACTCCTGGCTCCTGTATTTACCCGGCTTTAACTTCGGGTCCCCAGATCCCTGAATCAGCAGTGGGCTCTGTCAACTGTTACATAAGAGGAAGATCAAAGTCGGGACAGGGCTCCGCGGGCAACGGCGGGGGTGCAGCGCCACCTGCAGGCGGGTACAGCCCTCCTCCGCCGGCACCCGCGGCTCCAGACGGCGCCAGAGCCTCTGCTGGAACAGAAGAGCAGAGGGGCCGCCATAATCAGGAAACTTGCACGAAATTAACGGGAATTATTTTTAAGGAGAAAACTCTTCATCTGAATAAGTGCTTTTATTTAGCAGACCTTGGTTTCAACCTCCTTTGAAGAGATGCTCAGCTGAGGGACGTTTGCAGGGTCAGATGTGAGCTTCCCCGCTGGCCTGGGGGCGTCGCAGCCCGGAGGTGTCCCCAAGGCCCCGGGGCCCAGGTGTGCAGCTGCTTCCAGCCACAGAGGAGGAAGCCACCCTGGCTCTGCTTTCTCAGCTGTAACATCCCCGACCTGCTGTGCTGCCCACCGCACGCACAGACCAGCATCACTTCGCCCTGCCGCGGCCGGGGCTGGGACAGGAGACGCCTCAAATAGGGCAGTGGGGGTCAGGGGTCTCTCCTTCTGGCCCTGGGGTCTCACCTCCCTTATTTTCTCCCTTCTCCTGCTAGATCCTTTTCACCAAACATCCTCTAAGCCTCAAATACACACACGGGGCCGAGCAAGAGCCTTTGGGGAGACAGAGAGGAATGACCCTTATGGAGATGGGGCTGTTACCCTCAGATTCTGTGGTGAGGTCTGAACACAGGGTCTGTGAAGACATACCAGGGACTTCTTGAGATTTGAGAAATGGAGAGACAATCAATGACTGGAATCTGTTCCTTCCCATGTTAATTAAATGTTAAAAAATTCAATGGCAGCTCTTCTTTTCTCTTTTGTTTCAGCAAATGACTCTTAGTTTCCTTGTATGAAATCACAGCAGGTATAGAGAGAACACAGCTTCCTAAAGAGAATGCTCTGTGGGGTTTCCAAGGATGAGTCAGATGTACTGGAGATGATCCAGGATTTTCCCCATCCACGCATGCACCCATCCATCCCTCCACCATCCTTCCACGCATCCATCCATCCACCCATCCATCCACCATTATCCATCCATCCATCCACCCATCCATCCACCATTATCCATCCATCCTTCCACCCACCTTGCTTACATTAGACAACAAACCTTGAGCACTTACCGTGGAAAAGCAGGCAGGGTGTGAGTTTGGAGCGACAATCATCCATCCATCCACCCATCCATCCACCATTATCCATCCATCCATCCACCCATCCATCCACCATTATCCATCCATCCATCCACCCATCCATCCACCATTATCCATCCATCCCTCCACCATCCTTCCACGCATCCATCCATCCACCCATCCATCCACCATTATCCATCCATCCATCCACCCATCCATCCACCATTATCCATCCATCCATCCACCCATCCATCCACCATTATCCATCCATCCATCCACCCATTTAAACATCCAACTATCCTTATACTTATTCACACATTGATTATTTTAGAAAACAAAAATTGAGCACTTACCGTGGAAAAGCAGGCAGGGTGTGAGTTTGGAGCGACAAATGGGACTCATGGCTATCCTATGTTTGTGGCCTTACTGAAGTGTGGTTGGAAGCTCAGGGCCTGTAGCCAGACAGATCCTAGTTCAAACCCCCTTGGCTATTAAAGGGGTGGCCACAGCAGATGACCAACTTCTCAGAGCCCCAGTGCCCACATCTCTAAATGGGGACAATGCCCAGATCGACTTCCCAGCATCACCAAGAGGGTTCAGGAGACGGTGTAGGGCTGGGCGTGGAGGGTAGGGGCGTCCGCAAACGGGTCATGTGCACAGGTATGCAGTCATCTCCTCGGCTGGCTCCCCGTCTCTGCACCCCCTTCCCGGTCGTACATCTCTGGCCTACAAAGGAAAGGACAGTGAGTGTGGCTGAACGACGTGGGGACGCAGGGTCTTACCCGTTCCAACGCTCAGCATGAATGCGCCACTTGGAAGGTATCTGTGCCCTCTGTAACCGCCCCCCCCCACCCGTCACAGGCGACTGCAAGCTCTACCATAAGGGGGAGGACAGCCGGGGGGCTGTGGGCACTGTCCCCGTTCACACGTGAGGGCCAGGAACAGGGCCACCCTGAGTCCCCTTGCTAGTAAGTGGGCAGCAGACGGGGGCTGAGATGGGCCTGGAAGACAGAGTTCCCAGATCCTGCCCCCAACCCAGACGTAGCCTCTGCTTAAGGCAGTGGTGAGCTTTCTGATTGTTTGAACAGAGTCTGGCCTCAACGTGGGACGCTGCCGAGCTGCGGAGGGCAGGGCGCAGGGCTGGGACACAGGGCCCCGTCGCCGGGGAGCACCCGCCACCCACTCTCCTGCAGACACCCCGGAGCGCTCAGAACCCGTTCCTTCCTGCGACGGGTCCACCTGCTCCCTTCTCATTAGCAGGCGGGTAACAACCTCCCCCGGGGACTGCCGGCTTCTGGAAGCAGCAGCAGACGCGCTTGCAGAGCCACCCGGCGCTCCAAGAGGAGGGCGCAACACAGAGTAGCCCCGCCGCTGCCCCCTCCTCTGCCCTCACGACCTGACGGGCTGTGCCATCGCCCTCGCGGCTTCAGCATCCCAGGTGGGCGGTCGCGTCACGCTCCCGTGCCGCCCCGTCTGGAAGCAGAAGAACTGGGATTTGGGTCCACGGGGTCTCTGATTCGCGCGGAGTCACGCAGCCATCGGGGCTGCTATCTGCCTGGAGGCTGGCCTCGCCTTCGGGGCAGCTCAGACCACACCTCGTCCACCCAGGAGACCAGCTGCGGAAGGCCCACGATGATGCCCTTGACAGTATGAGGGCTGGCGGCCCCCTTGACGTCATGACCTGGGTCAGCTCCCTGAATCCCTCAGGTGATGGGGAGTCAGCCCTCAGAAAGGGCCACTTACAAACTTGCTCGTATCATGACTTTCTCTGTCCACTTGCCTTGTCTCTCTTGGGCTCCAGGGCCCAGTCTGGGGTCTGGAGTCAGTTTGCTGGCTTTCTGGATGAGTAAATGAATGAATGAACGAGTCAGTAGCATCAATGCCCAAGCTGGGTCTGCTTGCTGGTGGGACTGGAGAGGGTTGGGGGGGTGGAGAGAGAGGGAGGGAGGGGGAGAAGGGGGCTGCCCACTGGCCCCGGGCACCTGGCCGGGTCTCTAGCTGGGCTTCCAGCCCCAGGAGGACCTGAGCTTGGTAGAGTGGCTCCAGGCCTCCACAAGCCCCTGACTGACAGGCCCG
>NW_020172451.1:943271-958194 GCF_003031525.2 Neophocaena asiaeorientalis asiaeorientalis | reverse complement strand
TTCACAGGGAAAGAGCCGCATCTATCGGCGGCCCAGACGTGCGCTTCAGGAGAAAGTGTGTTGCCCTGAGTCGTCCATGTCTTTGGGGATGTTTCTCCTGCGGCATCAAAGTTTTTATGGGAGGATTCCAGGCCCGGGTCCCACGTGGAGCTGACAGGGGCTCTGGGAGCTGTGCCAGCGGCCAGAGGTCCCTTGGAGCCTCTAGGGTGCCTCCCGGTGAGCTCTCGGGACCATGGGGTCACCTTGGCTTCAAGGGAAACAGCGTCATCCTCTGAGCGGCCCCAGGAGCTCAGACATACACCGCCCCCGACGGGCTTTCTTTCCACGATGAGGTGCCAGGACGTAAGACTGCTGCTTTTCCTTCTGTGATTGTTTTCCTCAAAATCTCCTTCGTTTGATACCATATACAAGAATTAACTCCAGTGGATCGAAGACCCCGAAGTATAAAACTATTAGAAGAAAACATAAAGGGAAATTTTCTTGACATTGGATTTGCAATGAGTTCTTGGACATGACACCGAAAGTGCAGACAGCAAAAGAAAAAATACCCTGCCTGGAGCCCATGACGGGCCTGGGGATGGCTGAGGTGCGACCCCAAGGGCTGGGGGCCCTGCCCTGCTCTGCTCCATCCTGGCCAGGAGCCCCCCGGGAGCAATTGGCTTCTACCCTCTCCAGGTTCCCCACTTCTAAGCATTTGGCCTGATCTTCCACAATTTGCAGTGAAGCCCCAAGGCCACCAAACGGCATTTCGGTCCTTTTCTCTTTGCTGAACAGGCCAGCAGGGGTGGCCCTGACAGTGCCCAGGCCCTCCTGGAGGGCAGGGTGTTGGCTTTTGTCCATGTCCCACCCTGGGGGCCGGGAAGACCGGTCCAGTCACTGAGCTACACAGAGGGGAGGCCGGCCAGGCCTGGGGGAGACGGGGAGTCCCGTGGGGACCCCCACCTACGCAGGCCACCAGACAGACGAGGCTCCCTGTCCTCTGCACAGTGCGCAGGCTGTGCCCGGTGTGATGCTCCCCTAAATGAGGGGGTCCTGGCTGAGCCGAGGCTGGCAATGAAGCTGGTCCAGATTGGCTGCCTGCTCCCCTCCACCAGCTTCTGTTCTGGGGAGCTTTGTGTCCACATCACTCCCCACTGGCCTCCGCGGAACCAGGGTGGGCTCCGTCCTGTGTGCCACTTGCATGTATGTGGGGAAAGCTCAGGGGCGGTGCTCAGCCACCCCATGCCCCCAGGAGCCCTCACCCCCAAGAGCCAGCAGGCGGGCGCCCTGCACCCACTTGCGGGAGGAAGGGGGGACCGGGGTGAAGGGGCTGTCCTCACAGGAAGCAGAGGGTGTCAGGGGACCAGGCCTTGCATCCACCGTCCCTGGAGGACACGCCTGTGCCCACAGCAGCCCCTGCCCCAGTCTGTGTCATCCTCCACCCCCAACACTGCCGACCAGCTCCAGGGTCCAGCCCAGTTTCTGCCCGATGGCTTCTGCGTCCGGACCTCTCGGGCGGGTCCCTTGGAGACCCGCACCCTGACTGACCCCAGGAGGAAAACCGAACCCTGAGTGAGTCCACCCAGAGCCAGGCCAGGGCTCCGTGGCCCCCGCCCTTCAGGGGCTCTGAGCGATGAGCCGCTTGGAGCGGGGGAGGGGAGCTTCAGCGAGACCCCAGGACACCCAGAGCCGCCACGTCCATGCGGGAAGCCCCCTCACGTTTCACAGTGTCCGTGACTCTAGTCTGTGTCCCTGCAGGATTCCAGCCTCTTTCCTTCCCTGCAACCCCACCCTGCGGGGGTCCCCCGGTCCAGCAGCCCTGCCCCCATCCTGGGCACCCTGGGCTCAGACACCAGGAAAGGGGAAAATAAACACTAAGTTTAAGGCAGGCGACACTGGCCTCGGGGAGCAAATTCACTTTAAATGTTCCTAATGGCTCCATTTAGTACCTACTGAGAGTTTATCGGAATATCTAGTGGTTTGAAACTTTTTTCATTTCCCCGTTTATTAAGAAAGACAATCCCAACCAGAGTGGCTCAGAGCTCACAGGCCAAGCTTGTATTTTCTCTTCATAATTCACTGCTGGGCCTATGGGAAGGGGGGGCACCCAGACTCCCCCGGCCCCCCAGCCCGGAGTCAGGAGCCTCTGTGGGATCTCTGCGCCATCTGGGGATGAGGTGCCCCCAGGACCCCCACCCCTAGGTGAGTGGGCAGAGCTGTCTGGGCTCCAGGACCGTCCCCACCTCCGGCCCCCTGCACCCCTTCCCGGCCTAGGCATGAGCCCTGTCGGGTGTCTGGCTGGGGGTCAGCAGATGTGCGTTCACCCCTGTGTCTCCCGTGTTCCAAAGAGTCTGCACTGAATGCTAAGCATCCTTTTCTCCCACGGCTCGTGAGCAGACTGTTACCTCTGTTCTCTAATTAACACAAATGGAGCACAGAGAGGGCCAGCGACTTGCCCAAGGCCACACAGCTCTTCAGCAGCAGTCTGACTCCAGAACTAGCCTTTTGACCGTCCCCTGAACTGCCCCAGGATGTGCAGCCGCTGGGCGAGCTCCAGCGAAGAATGAAGGCGGGGAGATCACAGCACATGCTGAGGGCCACCCGAGGATTGGGGCACAGAGCTGACAAGGGCAGGGGGTGCAGCAGGGCTGAGGCGTGCGTGAGTCACGTAAGATGGGGACCAAGTATCAGCTCCAAGCAGGGAAGAAACTGAGAACAAGCCCGGAGGCACCTGGAGACCCAGGGGAAGAGGATCTGAGAGCTCTGAGAGCCACGGAATTGGTGACAGGAGACTTGGAGGGATGCCAGTGCCCGGGACGTGCGGGAAGGGAAGGCCCCGCCTGGGACGGCCAGAGACAGAGGGTCTGCCCGGCGCCCGCGGGAAACAACGCTTTGGGATTGTAATAAATTGAAAGCAAAAGTTTAAGCTTCAGCCCCCTGGGTAGACTATTCCTCAGAATTAATTTCCAGGATAAACTGGTTTGGAATTGTGTGGTCCATCTCGTCTAAGCCCCTAATGTTTCTCCGATTAGACATTTTCATCTAAATAGACGTCTGAATGGCACGTCCATCCCAGCCGTACTGACGTCTGACAGGGCCGATGGTTTACTGGGAAAGTATGAATTCCTTGCCAATGGCTTTGCGCAAATTGAGCTGTATTCCCAGCAAGATTAGATGGGGCGCTCGGCTGTTTGGGGAGCTTCCACTCAGCTCGGGGTTTCGGGAGCAATGGGGCTGCAGCGGGCGGGGCAGGGCGGGCAGACAGCCCTCCTTCAGGAGGAGGGGAGGGGATGGGAGACCAGGGACGAGGGTCCTGGTCCAAGTCGCCCTGGGGAGCACAGGGAAATTTTGTGGGTACCCCAACATGCAGGCTGGGTGCCTGGCCTGCCCACAGCCTGGCTTCCTGCAGCCGCAGAGCCGAGCCCCTCATCAGAGGGGCTGCGCTGAGAATATTTTCTTTAAGGGCACAGTTTCTTAGTGAGAGAGAAACCAGCCAACTGAACAGCAAAATATTACAGAAGCTGGATGCGTGGCATCCCGCCAGCTGGTAGACGAGGGCTCCCGGGCGCAGTGCTCTGCCCCAGCCCAGGGGCTCATCTGCAGGGTGGGGAGAGGTTCTCAGAGGAGCCTCTGTTGCACCTGGGGTGGTGAACTGCCCTCCTGGCAGGATCTGGGGAGGCTCAGGGACTGAAAGTCACATGTTCCCAAAGGACCTCGTCAAGACCTGTAAAGGTGACCAGCAGGCCAGACAGTGCAGCCCAAACCCGCCCACCACGTGTCTGGGCAGCTAAGTGACATGAATGCCCCAGAAACATACTTAGAAAATACTGATCATGATCTCCTCTGGGGAGTCAGATGCAGTTACCATTTCAAAGCTCTGATAAGTTCCCTGGGTAACAATGAAAAACAAAGGGAGGGGCAGGGGTGAGTTTAGTTAAACAACACAGATGGCAGCAACACGGGTCAGATCCTGTAACCAGGGGACACGAAGCGCAGACCTCGCAGCTGCTCGCTACCCGCAAGTCCTGTGCGAGTGCCAGACACGCGTGGTGACCGTGGCCCCCGACTCCTTTCAAAGCCTGACCCTGGTCTGTCCCTGAGAATCTGCTGTCCGGCCCGGCACAGACGACAAAGCGTGTGGTCATGTCTCCTCCTGGCCTCTCAGTGATAAACTCCTGTGACATTTTACAAAACTGATAATGAGAAGAGGAATTGGCCACGCACGATGGGAGCGCAGCAAGGAGAGAGAAACAAAGGCGCTGGAAGTGACACGAAGACCAGATAAACGTACGTGGAGCCACAGAGGAGATGGCTGATTGTGGGGCTGAGGACACGGCCGCCGGAGAGATGTGCAGCCGCAGGGGTGAGAGGTGACCTGACCCGTGAGGAAGGGCATGATGAGAAGGGCACGCCCCAGAGGAAGTGACACCAGCAGAACCCTTCACCTCAGAGGAACTCGGAGATACTTCCTAACACTGGAAGAGCCACCAATGAAACATTGGGAGCTGATCCCAACTGAGAGAGGAGAGGACGGCTCTCCAAGGGGGCCCTGCGCCCAGGTTACGGGTGGGGAGGGCAGCCCTGCACAAGCCACACCTGGGGAGTTTATTAGAGTAGGAATCACTTCAATTCTCAATGTTTCTAGTGTCTTAAATTACACTGTATCGTAAACTGTACTGTTTTTTTCTTTCCTTCTACAGCCGTCCTGGGCACCAGCCCCTGTGGTCCCCATTCTAGACACAGGGGTGACTGAGGGGAAGAGAAAGCAGGCGGAGTCGGGGGAGGGTCCCCGCGCAGGCCTCTCCCTGCTCAGAGACGTGGCGTAAGAGGCGACACCCAGCCCAGAAGCCTCGGGACTGGGCTGAAAGCAGGAGGGCAAGGAGACCTTCAGGAGGCAGCGGGGGCGGGGCGGGCAGTCCACGGAGAGAGCCCCCGAGCCGCGCGCGTGCTGCCCCGAGATTAAAGCCAGAAATACTGGGCCCACATGTTCGTGCCCCCGAAACAGCTCCCGAGGTCTGCACGTTCCTAAAGGCTCTGAACACCTTCGTGCTGTGCGGGCTTCTGCCCCTTCCCGCTCTGCTCGGCATTTTGTGCGGACGCCTCGCAGCAACGGGTCGGTCCCTGCGGACCTGACGCTCCCGTGTCCCCACTCCGATCGGACGTCAGCCCAGCGGAGGAGCTGCCAGATCACAGGGTGTGTGTAGTCAGGAGAGGGGCTCCCCCGGAGTGGATGCACACACGTACCCACACGTGTACACACGCGTCCACACGCCTGCACACACGCGCACGTGTAGCTATCCGATTTCAACATCGACAGATTCTACTTTTGGTGTTTTGTGGTTTTTTTACTTACAATTCTTCCAGTTTTTGTCCAAGTTCTTCAGACTTCACTGCATTAATGGTAATATCGCAGGTAAAACGTCACATTCTCAGCTAACCTGCGCTATGTACACTCTTCCTTTTTGCTCTCCTGCTCCCCCAACCCCAAAGAAAAGTATTCTTTATTCCTGACTTTTCACATGATTGACAACCTGGTGGCAAATAACCACATTTTTTATTTCTCTTTCCCTGAATCTCAGTATATTTGAGCATCTTTTCAAGTGTTTTCCCCATCTCTAGTTCTTCCATGATTCGTCTAATCCTACCCCTTCCTCGTATTTCTATCAAGTTATTGTTGCCGTCGTTACTGTTATGATTTTGGAAATTAGTGGGATGGCTTCCTGAACTACGGAGGTTCAGCTTTCATTCTGTGTTCTGTAAATCTCCTCACCCCTCAGCTTCTTTTCACGTTGGTTACGCTGCCAGTTTTCACACAGGCTTTCGGTTGCTTGTTTCATATCCATGCATTCAGGTCTGTTCCTTTTTCCCCACTCAGGGCTCCAGGAATCGAGTCCTGCCCTGGAAGGCCTCCACTTCACACCATACAAATATTCTCTCTCTCTCCTGCGAGCAGCACAGACCTCCGCCCTGGCCAGCTCTGGAAAGCACACCTTTCAAGGTGGTCTGGGCTAAGACCCGAGACTTGACGTTTTTTCTCTAATCACAGGTCCAACGGACCCGAACCGTGTATTAAACAATCCACTTTGTCCCCTCATTCAAAATGCACTATGGATTATACACTAAATCCCCATCTATTCATCCCCGACACCTTCAATGCAACCCTATTGACCAAGAAAACTGTACGCGCTCTGACTCTGATGAGAGAAAGAGGGGAACTGAAAGAAGCAGTCTCCCCAAAGGGTGCTCTGGACCCAGGAACGATGCTGTGGGCCCGGGGAGGGCGTGATGGACCCAGGGAGGACACGATGGACCCAGGGAGGACACGATGGACCCAGGGAGGACACTGTCCAGGGTGCCATGCCCCACACGTGGTCCAGAACCCTCACAGAGACCTTGGATGAAGGGTGCACCCGGCAACATGAGAGAAAACCCGGTTTCCTGCCCCAGCGCATCAGAGCTGGGAACAAGCTGCTGAGGTGACTCTCTGGGTCCCTCCCAGAGGGAGCAGGACCCCGGCTCCGCCTGAGGCCCCTCGGGCGCCCATGGCCCACTGCTGGTCAGCACCTTGCCAGGCTCCCCTCCATGACCTGGAGCGACCGGACAGGAGACCCTGAGAGTGGACCCCCATCCTGGCCTCAGGCCAGGTTCCTAGGTTAC
Source organism: Neophocaena asiaeorientalis asiaeorientalis (assembly GCF_003031525.2). Lineage (NCBI taxonomy): Eukaryota > Metazoa > Chordata > Mammalia > Artiodactyla > Phocoenidae > Neophocaena > Neophocaena asiaeorientalis. The sequence goes on along the minus strand of NW_020172451.1, from coordinate 951,558 downwards.
CGTGTCCTCACTGCCGGGCCTCTCCAAGCCCCGGGCCCCGCCCGCTTCCTCGGGGACAGGACAGCCCCATCGCACATGCTGGCTGCTAATGTCGAGCGCTGGCTAACCAGATTTGACAATTTACCTGAGAATGACGGACTCCTTCCCCAAACTCTCCCTGACATTCTCAGAGGCCGGCTCCAAGGATGGCCTTGATCCGCACCAGCCCCCAGACACCGCGCTGGGACCCGAGCACCCAGAGTTCTACACTGCGTCCAGAGGATGGCTTGAGAAAGGAATGATCCAGCCCACAGCTGGGTGGGCAGGGCCTCCACAAGGCCAGCGCCCGGCCCAGGAGAGGCTGCTTCTGGCCCCCAGAAGCCCGCCTCCAGCTCGAGAACCTTCCTGCCAGCTGCGCAGAGAACATCCAATCAAGTGTGTCCTGGTGTCTGAAAAACGTGGCTTCTGCAAAGGCAGGACTCTAATCGCAGGTGGAACGTCTGGCACGGCTTTGGAGAGCCCACCCCGTCCAGCTCATACAGAAGTGAGGCGTGGGCAGGGCAGGTGCAACCACAGTGCGTTTCCTCCTGAGGCAGCGAGGACCCCAGGGGGCGGGCGGAAGCCAGCTCGGCACAGAGATTAGCCATGGAAACAAGCCCCAGAGCAGCAAGAGGAGCTTTAGATGAACCAAGAAAACTCGGACAGGGAAGGGACCAACCGAGGTTAGACTGGAGACAGCCATGTGCCCTGCTCTGGGGGGACGACGCCTGTGCCCTTGGGGCCTCGGCCAGCGCTGGTCACGTGGCCACACGTCGTGTCTCCTGCCCCAAATGGGGTAGGGAACAAGGCTCTGGTCCAGCCGCACCCTCTGGCCAGCAGGGCCGGGTCACCGCCTCCTGCTGGCCCAGGCCCGAGGGAGACACCAGTGGAGCCTCAGGAGGACTAGGGTCTCTCTTGGAAACGCCCAGGTTCCATCAGTCCCAGTGCCCCCAAGGTGGGGCTGTGACAGGCATGGTCCCAAGAAGGCAGTGGATTCCCGCCCCTCCCCGACCCCAGCAGTTGAGCTCATCAGAGAAAACAGAGGGAACACAGGTGCCGGCTGCATGCAGCACACAGTAAATACCTCTGTGCGTGGCGGAGAGGGCTGCCTTCCAACCCAAGGGACAGGGACGGGGTGGGGACGGGGCTGAGCCAGGTCTGGAGACCAGATAAATGCACTTACGGTAAATTTTACCCAACAGGTAGTCTTCCAGTTAAAGGAAACAGAAATCATGACATTTCTCAATAACAGGAGAAACTCAATGAGCAAAAGGGAATTTTTTCGGAAAAAAAACCCACACATTTTTTCCCTTGAGGATGGAACAGTCACAGCCCTAGGAGGTGCCTGGCTGGCTGGGTTTACAGTCTGCAGGTCGGGGCGGAGCAAGACGGCTTCCCAAGGGGGTGCAGCAGCTTGTCCGTGGGAGCGACTCCCGGCCGCCAGAAGCATCTTAAGGACCAGTCCATCTCTGCAGGACGGAGAGACCTAGAAACCCCAGTGCGCCCTCCCCACCTGCCCAGAACCACCCGCCACGGAGGTCAGGGAAATCAGACGCATCCAAACAGGAGAGCGGGACAGGAGGAGCAGAAGCGTCCACACAAAACACCATCAGAAAGACTGCGAAAAATAGCGGCAAAGGGCCCCGGAGACGACGAAAATTCACACATACAAAATGTGGCTCGAACATGTAAATCAGTGAACTTAGAACACACCCTCACACCATACTCGAAAATAAACTCAAAATGGCTTAAAGACTGAAATATAAGACATGACGCCGTAAAACTCCTAGAAGAGAACATAGGCAGAACATCCTCTGACACAAATCATATCAATGTCTTCTTAGGTCAGCCTCCCAAGGCAATAGAAATAAAAGCAAAAAGAAACAGATGGGACCGAATCAAACTTATAAGCTTTTGCACAACAAGGGAAACCACCAACAAGAGGAAAGACAAGAGAATATTGGCGAATTATGCGACCGATAAGGGCTTCATTTCCAAAATACACAAACAGCTCGTACAACTCAGTAACAAAACACAAACGACCCAATCGATAAATGGGCAGAAGACCTAAATAGACATTTCTCCAAAGAAGACATACAGATGGCCAACAGGTACATGAAAAGATGTTCAATATTACTAATTATTAGGGAAATGTAAATCAAAACCACAATGAGATGTCACCTCACACCTGTCAGAACGGCTATCATCAGAAAAGACCACAGGTAACAAATATTGGTGAGGATATGAAGAAAAGAGAATGCTTGGGCTTCCCTGGTGGCGCAGTGGTTGAGAGCCCACTGCAGAGCAACTACTGAAGCCCACGCAGTCTAGGGCCCACGAGCCACAACTACTGAGCCTGCGTGCTGCAACTACTGAAGCCTGTGTGCCTACAGCCCGTGCTCCACAACAAGAGAAGCCACCGCAATGAGAAGCCCAGCGCACCACAACAGAGTAGCCCCCGCTCGCCGCAGCTAGAGAAAGTCCGCGCACAGCAACAAAAGACCCAACGCAGCCAAATATAAATAGATAAGATGTGGTACATATATACAACGGAATATTACTCGGCCATAAAAAAGAACGAGATAATGCCGTTCGCAGCAACGCGGATGGACTTGCAGCACACTGTGCTAAGTGAAGTAAGTCAGACGGAGAAAGACAAATGCTGTGTGATCTCACTTAATGTGGAACGTAAAAAATACAACACACTAAAGAATATAGCAAAAGAAAGAAGACGACTCACAGATATAGAGAGCAAACCAGTGGTTACCAGGAGTGGGGGAAGGGCTATATAGGGGTGGGGGGAGTGGGAGGTACAAACTGTTGGGTGCAAGTTAGGCACAAGGATGTGTCGTACAACACGGGGAATATAGCCAGTATTTTGTAATAACTGTAAATGAAGTGGAACCTTTAAAAATTGTATTAAAAAAATTTTTTTAATTCATCGATCCAGTAAACATAAGGAGAAAAAACTCACGTCACCATCTCTGTGGACATTTCTGCCTTAGATACACACTCTCCCAGGAGACAAGGGGCAGGTGCCGCCTCCTCAGGGATCTGCCCAGGAGGCCCTGCGGTCTTGAGCCTATGCCACTGTCACTCGACTATCAACATCTCACTGGAGGTATCGCCCTGTTCAACTGTCTGGGAGGAAGAATTAAGGGGTTAAAACTGGGAAGAAGGAGGGAAACTATGGCGATGTGTGATGTATGTTGACATCCCCCTGCTTCTGGGAAACCCACGAGAATCAAATGAGAAAAACTACCACGAAAATCACCAAGGACGTGGTCAGGATATAGAATTAAAACATGAAATAAAGAAAATGCATGAAAATAATTTCGTTACAGATGGTCACAAGTTAGAAGACATCCTGAGAGACAGTAGCCCACGTTACAGTCGGTGCAGAAAAGGGAAGTCAGCTCAGAAATAAACTCCGGGAAGGAAAATGCAGCACCTGCAGAGGGGTCTCTCTCAGCCCTCCTAAGGACACACAGTCACATGCAAAACACAGAAACAGCACGCACGGCCCTGGACGCTGGGGCAGAGCTCTGGACAGGGCCTGCAGCCTGAGCAAGTCTGTGGAGATTCTGAGCCTGGCCACCGCCTGGAACAGCCGACCGTGGGTGGATCAGAATGACACTCGTCTGTGGGCGGAGAGGATGAAGCCAGCGCAGTCAGTGTCTGCCGAGGGCGCAGCCATGCCAGGTTCCCAGAGAAGCTCCAGACACACTGTGCATTTGAGGCTCATCTCATCGGCGTGTCTGTAAAACCTCAATCGTCACCAGGATAACGAGAATAAATTTATTCTCTACACAAGAGCTGTTTGTCTTCCACACGCGGCTAACATCTGTTTGACATTTATTCAATATCCAATAAAACTAGTAATTAACCTAGTTTTTCTTTCTTTAAAAAAAAGGAAAAGAAAAACCAGAGAAATGGAAATGATTTCCTTTGGTCCCCAGCATCAAGAGAAGATGGGGTTGGACGCACTGCGGTGGCAGCTGCTGGCTCATCCACATGCCCTCATCGGGCGGCTCGGAGCGAGCCAGCTGCCGGCCTTGGCTGCCGGGGTCATCGTCACAAGCGCGCTCGGCCCCAGGGGCCTCCTGGTCAACTCAGAGGCCTCTTCCAGGGCCTGCTTCCTCGGCGGGCCCTGCTCACTCAGCCGTACACCCCGAAAGCCTGCCCTGGCCCCAGCCCTGACCGCTGAGTCCAGTGGTCCTGGATGGCCCCCCGTGCATGAGTGGCCACTGACCATTTGAAGGCCAAGGCTATTTTCCAGACTGGGAACTTGGGGCAGCAAAGCAAGGTCCTCTCCAGGCTCCATCCTGGAGAGTCTCAGAAGACCCCTGGCTTGTGTCATCCAAAAGGGGCTCAACGCCCCAGGCACTCCTGGGGTAGGGGAGGGTCCTGCCAACAACCAGGAGTCTGTGGGGTTGGCCCCCTCGTGGGGCAACAGGCTTCCACGTGGGCTCAGGCCTGCAGGGCAAGGGCACACCCACCAGCACGAGGTCGGCCTCCCCTCACTCTGGACACAGCGCCATCCCCCTCGGAGCCCACCCTGCAGCTGGATGGCCCCTCCCATGCCCAGAAACCTGCACCCCCCCCCCATCAGCTCAGCAGGTGCAGTAGCCTGCTCCCAGCCCAGGCGGCCACAGTCCTGGACCACCAGCTACTCCCCCAGGACATACAACTAACCAGACGAGTTAGGTTGGCTCCTACCCCAGGGAGAGCCAGAGACGCCCTCCATCCCGCAGAGAGAGCTGCCGGGAGGGTTCCTTGTCACCCCCCCACCTTCCATAGACGGGGACTAATTAAAAGGCACGTGGTTCCCGGGGAGTCATTGGAAAGGGGCCTGTGACCTATTCATTTATCATCTCTGCTTCCACTGGGCGCAGTGCTCATATCGCTGCAGATAATCTGTGCAGAGACTTCTGGCAAAGGCCAGCCTCTATCCGCTGCAAGGCAGTGTTTCCCAAGCGAACTCCCTGAATGGAGCAGTTAGAACTGAAAGTCACAAATATCCATCCACTACACCGAATAGAAACGGAAATGTCTTCTCCAAGGCGTCATTACCTGCTTGCTGAGGTAAATCCAGTGCTTTAGATGCATTAACCTCTCCCGGGCGGCCTCTCATCCAGCGCGATAATGGGCGGCCGCCCAGATGCCTGATTGTCTGACCTTTATTCAGCTGAAAGCACAGGGCTCTGGGTGTTAAGTGGATGTCACTCCGGGATAGAATTGATCCTGGAATGAGGATCTTTGGAGCTGTGTCAGGTAATGTGACGGGAAACGGACTCGGTACTCTTGGCTCAGGGGAAATGAAACAAAACCCAATGCAAATCGTCTTTTCCCTACCGAGCTGCTTTAAAGCACTACCAACTCCTCTCCCTCCTCAGAGACCCAGCGGCTCTGCTCAGAATTCAAAGGGAAATCCGTAAGCCTGTTGTACAAGGAAACTTCTGGGAATAGTAAGGTGGACATCAACGTCTTCACTCTAAAGTGGTGGATTTGAATCTGAAAGAAATATTAAAATAGTTAAGAACACTTTGGGAAAGATTAATGGGAAAGGACTTGCCCTGCCGAAACCAAACACGACATTGGGACCACACGAAAGAGCAGCAGGGAGGTATCGTGGACGCAGGACCCTTCTCGGACATGACGGTCATAAACACTGGTAAAACGACCCAAAACTACATAAAGACACTGGGAAGCTCCCCAAAGCAGACAGAAGTTACTGGTGGGTCAGTCTTGGAAAACGGTATCTCGAAGGAGTAAGAATCGGGACTCGTGTCTTCCCGGACCACGGCTCGGTCTGCAGGAAGCGAAGGAGGAAAAGCACAGCCTACTTGGTTGAAAGTCCCGGGGACCAGCACGCAGGGCCATCAGAAGCTGGAAACAGGGAAACGCTGGCCCTTGGGGGAACAGCAAGATCTGAACTCTGAGTATAAACTGTCCAAATCTGCGGCTGACGGTGGCAACACAGAACCACGGGGAAGACTCCAGGGGAGGAAGAGCAGGCAGACGCCAGAGAGAAGTCTGCTCTCGAAAGACAGGCCACTGAGAGCATCCCCAGCCGGGAGGTCCCGAGCAGCTTTCAGCGGAAAGCTGAACGCTGCGTGCGTGATGCCCCGGAGTCATAGCTGCACTGCTCCAGGGAGGGGGCATCTCTAGAAATAAGGAGGCCCCAAACCCCAGGCTGATCACCAAGTTAGAAAGGTGTGGGGAGACCCTCGAGGGGCCAGGCTGGAAACAGCCATCGTGGGAAAGCATGACAACAGAACAGAAACATAATGGCAGGGAAGCAAGTTGTGCAGTGTCTGCTCAGAAAAGCTAACACCTACTGGGACAAGAAGGGAAAATGATCTAAGAAGACGAAGAAATCCAGAGTCACTAAAATGCATTACCTCCAACGCCCAGTGTTTAGCCTATTGTTAGATGGACAAAAAATAGGACATTTTGACCCACAGTCAGGAAAAAAAGCCGTCAATATAAATTGAATCCAAATAGACCCAAATATTGGATTTAGCGGAAAAAGACATCAAAGCCACTGTTATAAATGTGTTCAAAAAATAAAGGTATATTCAAAGAATAAAAATAATATATATAAAGAAGTACAGGAAAATATTATATCAATGAGTGAACAGATGAGAAATCTCCATAGACAAACGGACACTGTAGAAAATGGAAATTCTAGAACAGGTAACCACAATAACTGAAAGATTAAATTTACTAGGTAGCCTTGGCGTCACTTTCGAGGTGGCCAAAGAAAGAATTGTAAGCTTGAGGATACAACAATAGAAACTGTCTGATCCCAAATGCGGAGCGTGAAAGAGATCGAGGAAAGCTGAACAGAACCTCAGAGACCAGTGACGCGTGCGTAACTGGAATACCAGGAGAAGAGAGAAGAAAAAAGGGGGAAAGAACAGACGTTTGCCAAATATACACAATGGCCGGAAACTCGGTGGAAAACGTTAACTCACAGATGCAAAAAGGTCCAAAAACCCCAAACGGGATAAACAAAACTACAACCGGCCTTAGACACATCACGGGCAGCAAAGTTCTAAAAGTCAAAGGTAAAAAGACAGTCCTGAAGGAAGCCAGAGAGGAACATGTGAAATACAACAGACAACGAACAAACTAACAGGAGGTTCTCATCAGGAACAAAGGAAACCCAAAACTGGGGAATAATTTATTTAATAAATAAATTATCAGCAAATTGAATAATTCACAAATATAAGCCTATGTAAATGCTGAAAGTTAGTATTTCTTTCAGTCTATTCATCACAACCACGGAAGCTTTGTCCCAAGAAGTGTGGAATGGTGCCACATCAGAAAATCTGTCTAATTCACCACATGTATAGACTGAAAGAGAGGGTCCGAACCGTCTTGTCAACAGTTTTTTTTTTAAAAAGGGCATAAACGATGTTCGACACTCATTAATTGGGAAACTCTGCTAGATCTCCTGGGTAACTGTCAACACTGGTGGGAAGTGCAGCCTCCAGCCCGGTCACGTTGCTCCTGGACAGACGGATGTCCTGGAGCTTTGCCGGACAGAGTGTAGTCTTGGACCGGCATCAGCATTGCTGGGGAAATGCAGGGTCTCGGGCCCCACCCCAGACCTGTTGCAGCAGAGCCTGCATTTTAACAGAACCCCCCCAGCCACTCGTGTGTGTGTGTGTGTGTGTGTGTGTGTGTGTGTGTGACGGCTCAAAAGCCCAGGGACCCTGCATGTGAGTCCCATGACATTTATTTCGATTTTGTTTGTAATCGAGAAAAATTGAAAACTCCTCAACGTCCAGTGCAAAAAAAATGAATGCCAGGCGCTCATTTATGGAAAGAGAAGCTGTAGTTCAATGGATGAACCAAGCCTACACAAACCAAAGAAAAACACTTCTGCAAAACACAAAACAGCAGGTTGTGACCGCATGTCATAAATATGAAAATAGCGTACGCGCAAGGAGGACACAGCATTTTGGCGGTATGTATGGTGTGGGTGGAAACCAGAGTTGTGGTCCTGGACACCCCGAATGGGAGCGGGGCCTGGTTCCAAAAGGAAGCCGCGGTCTGTAATATACGTTTCCTGAAAAAAGGTGGGAAGGGGACCTTAAGCAAATAGGAAGCATGCTACCTTCTGCACATTTCCTTCTCTGAGTTCTTAATTTTTTTTTAACATCTTTATTGGAGTATAATTGCTTTACAATGGTGTGTTAGTTTCTGCTTTATAACAAAGTGAATCAGTTATACATATACATATGTTCCCATATCTCTT
>NW_020172451.1:921739-942593 GCF_003031525.2 Neophocaena asiaeorientalis asiaeorientalis | reverse complement strand
TTGCTTTACAATGGTGTGTTAGTTTCTGCTTTATAACAAAGTGAATCAGTTATACATATACATATGTTCCCATATCTCTTGCGTCTCCCTCCCTCCCACCCTCCCTATCCCGCCCCTCCAGGCGGTCACAGAGCACCGAGCTGACCTCCCTGTGCTATGCGGCTGCTTCCCACCAGCTGTCTGCCTTACGTTTGGTAGTGTATATATGTCCATGCCTCTCTCTCGCCCTGTCCCAGCTCACCCCTCCCCCTCCACACTAATAGTCAGACAAGGCATATTAAAATGCAAATGATACAGGGCTATTGTTGTTTCGGGGGTGGTTTGCTTTTTGGCTGCGTTGGGTCCTCGTCACTGCTTGTGGGCTTTCTCTAGCTGTGGTGAGTGGGGGCTACTCTTCATTGCGGTGTGCGGGCTTCTCATTGCGGTGGCTTATCTTGTTGCAGAGCATGGGCTCTAGGCGCTGGGGCTTCAGTAGTTATAGCACATCAGCTCAGTAGTTGTGTCACGTGGGCTTAGTTGCCCCACGGCCTGTGGAATCTTCCCAGACCAGGGATCAAACCCGTGTCTTTTGCATTGGCAGGCAGACTCTTTTTTTTATATAAATTTGTTTATTTTATTTATTTATTTTTGGCTGTGTTGGGTCTTCGTTGCTGTGCACGGGCTTTCTCTAGTTGCGGTGAACAGGGGCTACTCTTCGTAGCAGTGCACAGGCTTCTCACTGCAGTGGCTTCTCTTGTTGCAGAGCACGGGCTCTAGGCGTGCGGGCTTCAGTAGTTGTGGCACGTGGGCTCAGTAGTTGTGGCTCACGGGCTCTAGAGCACAGGCTCAGTAGTTGTGGTGCACATGCTTGCTGCTCCGCGGCATGTGGGATCTTCCCAGACCAGGGCCCAAACCCGTGTCCCCTGCCTTGGCAGGCGGATTCTTAACCACTGCGCCACCAGGGAAGCCCAGCAGGGCAGATTCTTAACCACTACGCCACCAGGGAAGTCCCTGTTGTTTTTTTATGTTATAATTATTTTTATTTACTTATTTATTCTTTGGCCACGCTGCACAACTTGTGGGATCTTAGTTCCCTGACCAGGGATCAAACCCACGTCCCCTGCAATGGAAGCACAGAGTCTTAACCATCAGGGAAGTCCCCAGGGTTGTCATTTTTTAAATCATGACCACAAGCTCCACAATACAGAACCCTAGGGGATAAAACCCATCTTTTTGGAAAGCAATTTTCCAAGATATATCAAGAAACCTCGTCTTGCCATCATATCTTAAGACCACATTCCTTTAAAAAAAAAAAAGTGGAAACCACCTTATACAGAGAACTATTTATACATGGGAAAGAATTAGAAACAAGCATCACTTCCCAGACCGCTGGTCCCAGCTGTGACCTGTCACAGTGGCCTCCCGCAGGCTCTGCCCGCCTGGCTCCCTGGAGAGGGAGGTGCAGCTATGCTCAAAGTTCACAGATGCACGTGGGCTCCAAGTCCATCAGGGGGCCCTGAGCCTGGTGGGAATTCCCAGTGTGGGCTCAAATCATTCAGCCCCTCAACTGGCCAAGGAACAGCTCAAAACCCAGTTCTGCTGACCCACAAGAGGCGAGGGGGAACGCTGTCCCCTGGACCAGCTGTTCCCGGCCTGGTCTGTAACGAGGCCACGGGCAGGTGGATGTCTGGGTCCAACTCAGTGATCCGTGTTGAAGGAAACCCCCCATGAGGAACCACAAGGCCTAGACTGATGCAGTTATTTTCCTGAAACCTCGACAGTGAGGAACCCAGAACTTGGGGGGCGTGCTGATGTTCTGAGGGCGTCACAGGGAAGTGACCCACCCCAAGCCCAGAGCGGCTGGCGTGGCTGTGTGCCTGTTGGGGATCTGGGTCCTCGGACATCTGCTGCCCGTCCCCCCGGTGGGCATTCCTCCCCCTAAAACCAGACCTTCTCTCCAGGCACATTTCCCGAGAAGGTTCTTACTCACTCAAGGTATTTTTACCTTGACCGTAATGTGACCACAGGACAAGGCATGGCCTGTGTCCACCGAGACAACACCCTCCGGGGCTGGGGGGTCTCGCCCCAGCGGGCTCTGGACAACGGCCCAGTCCCCATGCACAATGCACAGCTGAGCCCGAAGTCCCCAAGGAAATCTGTACAGACATTGCGTGGACACTTATTTCAAAAACAGCCCAACGTTTCAAGGTCATCCAGCTGCCTACATCTCAAAAGACAAAAAATCCTTCAGAACTAACGCACCGAACAGACCTAATGCCCTCATTAAGACTGTTAGAGGCAGGGGTGCCTCTCGTGACAAACGTCGTTTATGGAGCCTCAAGGCAGCCTCTGTCGGGACCTCGCTGGGAAAAGAGGGAATTTGGGCACAAGGAGGTTTGGAGAGACAGAGACTCCTGGAGGCCTCGCTTTGTGGACTTTCGCCCTTGGGGATCCCAGCCACTGACTCTGCCACTCTGGCGCGGCCCCCTCCTCACCTAGGGATGGACACCCCCTCCCACAATCTGTCTGCGGAACACAAGCCCTTCCCCAAAGCCTTCGGACATTTACAGCAGTGAGCGGGGCCGGGTTCCCAGGAAAGCTCCGGAAGCCTGTCTGAGCCGAGTACACCCCCAAAAGTATGTGCTGGGCCGCACAGGGCTCCTAGGGGAAGTGACCCCCACATCCCCGGTGAGGAGGCCGAGAACAAGCCCTTCCCTCCCTGGCCTCGCCTGGCTGCAGCGGCCTAGGGGCCCCGGGCTGAGTTGTATGGGATGAGACCCCATGACCGCAGCAGGCACCCCCCACACCCCGCTCAGCCCCGCTGACCTCACTTCTGGGCCTCGGGGCAGCCTCCGGGGCCCTGCAACCCCACCTTCATGTGTGAGCCGCCTTCAGCCTCGGACCCTCGCTCAGCTGCGAGAAGGACCAGGGTCCCCCCAATCGGGCACGGGCGGCCCTCGGACAGCACGGCCGGAGCACTGCAGGGCTTCCCATGTTTGGCTACAGGCGTGTATCATCTCATGACCAAGATAGATCACTCTGGAGGGCACCTCACACTCCGTCCAACCCTCCACCCAACCCTGATTAAGCACCTCCTGTGTGCCCAGCCCTGTCCCCCGAGCTGCTGGGGAAGAGGATGAAGAGAGGGGGGCCGTGCGCTCTGGGTCTCACCTTCCGGGGCAGATGGAGAGAAAACGAGTGTGCTCGGGGTAGTGGGATGCTGGCAGCTGGGGATAGGACAAAGCTGGAAGGGGCACTGGGACCAGGGGTGGGGGGAGAGCCAGCAGACGGGGGTCCCTGACAGCACGTCCCTGATCAAGCCCCCAGGAATCGGAGGAGAACGCTATCTTATATGGCCAAGACAGAGGACCGTGCTTCAGACACTGTGAACATTTCAGTTATTAATTTTGTTCAGCGCCCATCAATTAAAATTAAATGTGCGTGTGGTTTGCCACTGTTTCATTATTAAAATCCACTGGTGTTTCATGATTTGTTGGGAAAACAAAAGAGAGAGATAGGACTAAAATCTTTAGGATATTCTAAACAAGAAATCTTTTTTAGGATAGAGACAAGTCGAAGACATAGCATCTTGATTTCTGAAAAATTAATACTGTTTGTAGAAGTAAATATACGGAGAAAATTAAACATGGTGTGGGATATATTTTAAACGTATCACATTTAATTCACGTTTAAGTTGTGACTTTTTTCTTTTGTTTTGCTGAAAAGCTCTTCCCATTTTTTTTTTAAGCTGTTAAAGGAAAGAGCGAACAAAGGGAAATTAGAAATAAAATAAGAGGTTAGAGAGTGGTCTGGCCATTCTTCCAAAAGTTACACACAGCAATACCACATGACCCAGCAATTCCACTCCTCGGTGTTCCCCAGGAGACTTGAAACAGAGACTCAAACAGACATTGTACACGAACGCTCACGGCAGCCAGGAAGTGGAAGCGACCCAGGTGTCCTCAGCTGATGAAAGGATAAACACAGGTGGTCCATCCATAACATGGAAAACCATCCAGCCTTAAAAAGTGATGAAGCCCTGACCCTCGCTACCACACCATGAACCTTGAAGACGTTACGCTCAGTTAAGGACACTAGACGTAAAAGAGCAGATACCGCGTGAATCCATTTGTGGGAAATGTCGGGGTAGGCAAACCCACTGAGACAGAAGGCAGGATGGTGTCTGCCAGGGGCTGGCAGGGGGAGGGGGTACGGAGTTAGTGCTTAATGGGTAGGCGGTGACCTTTTGGAGCGATGAAACGTTTCAGAACTGCATAGAGGTGGTAGTCCCACGACACTGTGAAAGTACTAAATGCCCCCGGACTGGTCGCTTTAAAATGATCCTGTTATATGAATTTCACTTCAATAAAATCAAACCAGATGTGAAAATTAGAGGGATGATCATTGGAGCTGCCAGAGCTTTGTGTAAACTACGAAGCACCCTCAGGTAAAGGTGCAGACGGCCACCGACCCAGGCAACGCCCTGTGCTCCCCAGGCTCTGAGCCCCATGAGGGCGGCACTCATCCCTAAGGGACCAGCTCCTGCCCCTTCAGACACAGCGACTTGCTCAGTCTGGTGTGAAAATAATCATCAGTTCTCAGCAGCCAGGCTGAGAGCAGGTAGAATGCTGGCCCCCCTCTCCGGACTCCCTTGGCCATCCCCTCCCCGCATAAGTACCCCACCCGTCTGTGCAGACATTTCTCGTTTGATGCCTGAGAATTCAGTAGAGGTCAGGGTCTCTTCTCCTCTGAGTCCGTCCCCCTTACATCAGAGAACTTGGCCTATTGTTTCAAGAGTTTGTTCGTGGTCCCAAGATGTCCATCTGTCTGTCTGTCTTGAACAGGATCAGCTGGTCCCCAGGTGGGAAGCCCCTCCCCCTCCTGGCTGCAGAGAGAGTCCCTTTCCGGCCACAGGTCATGGGATCCTGGGCTTTCGGTTTGCCATCTGAGCAGCCTCAGCCCCCTCGCCCACCGACAGCATTAAGATGTTTTGGACAGATCAGATCATTTGGGGTTGCAAGCTGTCCCCGGGCCCGGGCATCCGACAGCTGCCACGTCTGGTTAAACTGTGATGCATTGAGCTCGACTCTCAGCGCTGGGCTGTTAGCGCGGGTGATGAGGGAGCGGTGACCTGGAAAGAACGGCGGACGCCGGGCACGCAGCTCTTTCTCTAACACCCTTCTCCGCAGTCGGGAAATATGCGCTGCCTGCGTCTCTGTAGGTGCGAATATTCTGTTAAAATTAGCCATCAAGAGGGAAAAGACCCAGAGATGTGGCATCGTCGCGTCTATGGTGAAATCGGGTCCCCTTATGCTCTGCCTCGGAGACTGCGGAGCTGCTTTTCTGACAGGAAGGGCCGCTTTCCCTAACAAGACGACGGAAATGCGTGAGCACGTGAGCCCGGCTTCCTGCCTCTGAGACGTAACAGCCCAGCCCAGCAGCAGCAGAGCCTGGAGCACCGCCGCCCCCTCCGAGAAGATGCGCAGAAACCCCACCGGCGTGAGGGTCCCAGGAGCGCCCCGGCTGGCCGACCGGCTGCCTCCCTCAAGGAGGTTGCAGAGGAGGTGACCTTGCCCCCCGGTGTGCCTGCCAGGCCGGGCAGCCCCCCGAATCACCAGCAGTGGGGGGAGCCTCAGGGGGAGCCCCCCACAGAGAGGGCCGAGGCTTACGTGACCCCAAACTCAGCAGCCGGGACCCCGGAGAAAGAGCTGAGTGTGGGGTGAGAAGAGGCGGCAAGCGTCACCCGGGTAGGCGGTGGCCCCGGCTGGGAAAGCAGCCCCACAGTCTGCCTTGCCACCTGACCTGGCACCCAGTAAGCTTCTTGAAAGTTTCATTTCCCCAACACATCCCGAGGGCCTAGGACAGTGGCTGGTGCGTTTTGGGGAGCAGGGAGGGGGGCTCCTTGGAGATGAGCCCTCAGCCTCGGGGGCTGCGTGGAAGCGGGGTTCCCCACTCCCACGGCACTCCAAGAAGCCACTTCCCGTCCCTTCAGCCCACTTGTGTTCGGACTCTCGTGGCCGGAGGGCGACGGCCCGGCTCGGCTGGGCCCCCCGAGAGCCCCCCTTAGAGAGGAGCCGTGTCAACTTGAAGGACCCCTGACCCACCCTTCTGTACCCAGCCAGGGGCTGCCTCCCAGACAAGAAATGGGAGACGACGGGAGGGACAGAGGGACGACTCGGGTCCCCGAGCCCTGAGGGCTGTGGGGCGGGTGCAGATACCTCTTCGAGGGTTGGCGGGAGGCACTGGGTGCTGATGGGGTGAGAACCACTCAGCTCAGGGCGGGGACCCCCCATTCCAGGGCGGGCTCTGACGTGCCAAGAGAGTGGGGGAAACAGCACCATCCCAGATCCTCCCGCGAAGCTTATGAGCGGGTTTACGGGGGTCGGGACAGAGAGGGCAGGTCTTGGGGCGCCGCTGGGCTTCTCGGACAGACACGGGCCCTCTCAAATAAACAGACCATCCCAGCAGCTCCAGGGGGCTGGGCGATGGTTAAGGAAGCTTAAAAATTAGAGTTAAAAATTAGATTGAAACAAAGTATTGAAAAAGTAAAAAGACAGAATTGAGAGGCAGGAAACGGAGCCCACAGGATGCAGAGGGAAAGGACCATTGGGTAGAACTGCTGAAAGGGCAGGGGGTGAGCGTGAGAATGGAGCCCAACCAAGAACCAGCGAGGTGCCAGGGGAAGAAGCTGAAAGGAGTTAGCACGCAGGTTCGCGGGTCTCCGCGTCCAGCTTCACCTCCTGTCCCATCCACCCGCCCACCACACAGCGGCCAGGGATCCCGCTAACGTCCGGCAGCTGCGTCACTGCCCGGGCCACAGCTGGCACTGGTTCTCCACTTCTCTCCCACCCCAGGGCCTTTGCACATACTGTTTCCCACAGGCTCCCTCCCTCACCTCCTCCAAATGTTCAAATCCACCTCTGCTGTGAAGCCCTCCGGTGCTGTTAGAAACAGTAAGAGCTGCTCCTTCTACTGTGGATGGCCTGTGCCCCCGACTGGGGGGAGCTCCAGGGCATGGAGGTTTCCTCTGACTTGACCTCAGCGCCCACATCACCAGGATAATAACAGGCTTGCATGGCACTTCCCACAGTCCCGGCGCTGTTGTGAGTGTTCAAGGCCCCCGGCGACATGTGAAGATGGTGCTGCCATCCTGCCCATTCTGCAGATGAGGAAACTAAGGCCCGGAGAGTTTGAACAACTCGCCCTCGTCGCCAGCTGAGAAGCAGAGGGGTGAGGTCTCAACCCGCAGCGTCTGTGCCCTTAGCCCTGGGCCCTGCTGCCCTCAGCACGTGTCCACTGATGGCACACGGAACACGGAACGTGGACCCAGCACGTACACGTTCACAGACGCCCCCGGCCCCAGCAGGCCCAGCCCTGGTCTGGAGGAGGTGACAGGCGCTCATCCTGCAGTGCTAAGTACCCACAATGATACTTAGTCTACCCACACGTGTGTGCACGGTTGTCTGTGTACGTATACATGTCTGTGTGTGTGCGTGTGTCCACGCACTTGTCTGCGTCTGTGTGCGTGGTGCACACCAGTGTGTGTGTGGCGTGCGTGCACGCCTGTCTGTGCACGCGTGTGGTGTGTACATGCATGTGCACATCTGCAGTGAGTCCTCGGGGAGCAGGGCCTCCCCCGGAGGCACAGACCCACGGCCCCAGCCTTTCCCCACTGCCTTAGGCAAGAAGCCCCAGGCCACCCTGGCCCACGTCACACATGCCACATGGACACACGACAGGGTCACAGGCCCCAAAATGCCCTGACTTGGCGGTCCGGGCTTGTCACGTCTGTAACTAATTCAAGCCACAAGGGGCCCCACGAGCTACGCCTGCCTGGGTAAGAGGCTCTTCTTTGGCCAAGGCCAAGTTAAAAGCTGTTTGGGGCAGAAACTGGCTGGGAGGGTCGTGCACTGCTGCTATCGGGAAAGCAAGCATGCCTTAGACTCTGGAGAGGCGACCCCCTGAGGAGCAGCTCATAGGCAGGCGCGGTGACACAACTTCTAGATTAAAGACTGGAGCCCACGGGGCGACGAGGCCTCCCAGGGCCACCCCAGACAGGGCCGCAGTGTTGAAGGTGTCAGCGCACAAAGGCGCTTTCCCGGGTAGCCGGGGTCTCTGAGGGGGATGCGGATGGGGCTGGAGCTCCCCCACTCAGTCCCCGGGCCCGGCGCAGTCCTATGGAGGCTTCAGGCTAAATTAACTGTGAAACGGTGGGGAGACTGATGACCCGACAGTGCAGCCCCCGACACGACCTGCTGGGTGTACAGCCGCGAGGGGAGGCTGCGCCTGGGCTTCCGTTCACGACTCTTCTTAGTGACGACGAGGCAGAGGGGGAGAGGGAGCGGGGCCACGTGGGAACGCCCCGCCCTGTGCAGTGAGCATCGCAGGACACTCAGACTGGAGCCAACAGGTGACGTTCGCAAGACGAGGCCATGTCCGGCCACCGCAAGCACTGGGTAAGTACTCCACCCGGAACTCCCAGAAGAGGGGGGCTTCCGGGCTTGGAAGCTGCTGGGTGGACAGGGGATGGACATCACGGCCTCCCCGCCAAGCAGGGCCCAGGCAAGCTAAGAGGGCTCAGGTCCCTACACTCTCCGGAAGGTTTGACCACAGAAACACAGAGATGGAGCCCAGCCGGTTGGGGGTCTAGGAGCGTAGAGGTCAAACAGGGTCCCCTCCACATTCATGTTCACCCAGAACCTCGGAATGTGGCCTTATTGGAAATAGGGTCTTTGCAGATGTAATTAGTTAAGGATCTCGAGATGAGATCACCCTGGGTTTAGGGCGGGCCCTACGTCCAATGACAGGTGTCCTTACAAGAGAGGGGTGGGGGGGCACGTGAAGACAGAGACAGAAACAGAGGGGCGGAACCACAGCCCAGGAGCCCCCAGGACGGCAGGCAAAGCCCAGAGGCAGGAAGGACCCTCCCCAAGGATGCAGAGGGAGCGCAGCCCAGCCTACACCTTGATCTCGGGCTTCCGGCCTCCACAATGCAAGAGGATGAGTTTCTCTCGATTTGAGCCCCCCGTTTGTGGTGATTTGTTCTGGAAGCTTCCAGGGAGCAGGGGCAGGTCCACCCACGGCACCCTAGGAAAGCGGGTCTGAGTCAGCTTCGGTCACGGGCTCCTCCTGGCCCGGCCTGGCCGTCACAGACCCAGCAGAGGTGGACAAGGTAGGCAATTACCAGGCAGAATCAGGTAACGCCGTCAGAGACCCGGGGAGTTTAGGAACAGGACAGGGCACGCACTTCTGTGGGATAAGCAGGAAACGTTCATAAATGAGAAGGTGTGCTAGAGGGGACCTCAGGGATGTCTAAGCTTTGAGAGGTGGGGCTGCCATGAGAAGGCAAGGGTTTCGTTTTGCTTGAAACACTAACTTCTTTCAGTTTTTTTTTTTATTAATTTTTATTGGAGTAAAGCTTTACAGTGTTGACTAACTTCTTTCTAACCTGAAACCTTAATGTTTCATTCAGGGTGCTAACATATGTATACCATTCTTGTCAATCCCCTTGTAAACGTGACAACTTAACAAATATGACTGCATGAAGAATAGAGCATATCGTCCAAATCCCTCCAGATGAGCTCGTAAAAGAGACGCACAGAGCAGACGAGAATTTGGGTGGGATTCTTAACGCCGGGAAGAGGCCTCGAACACACAAACCTGAGGTTCCTCACCGAGCTGTGATGGGCCCTCGGAGCCCCACCGGCGGTGAAATCTGTGTTTCCTCTGGCCTTCCCCACCGCTCTGCCGTCAGGGTCCCAGACACGGAGCGCTTCTTCTAAATAGAACCCTTCACTGCTTCATTTCTCAGCAGCTCAGGGTAGCCCAGACTGTAGTTACGACGAGGACCCGGAAAAGTCAATAGAATTCACCCCCGAAAAAAGGAAAAGAAGGAAGTCACAGGTGATCAAAAGTGGCAACGCACGTGGGAAGGAGAAAACACGCCCGGAGGGATATTACATCACACAGAAGGCACAGGAACACGTGAAGAAAAAATAGCTGCTGTGGCCCCAGGGGTGCTGCCTTGCAGAACTGGATGCTTCTCTGCGTCCCCAGCTCACCAGCACCCACCCGCCGATTATGAACTGCCGGGGTTCCACGCTAACCCGGCTGGTGTGGATTCTCAAGGGTCCCAGTGCAGTTACACATTCATCATGACTGACAAAACAGAGACAGCACTGGAGGAAGAAGATCACCGCACAGCGGGAAATCACTACCGTCTCATAACGAGGCATCAGAACCCCAGTTCCAGGGAACCGCGGAGGAGTAACTATGCACTCTGGTCAGAAAGAGAAGCAATGGGGGCTTCCCTGGTGGCACAGTGGTTGAGAGTCCGCCTGCCAATGCAGGGGACGCGGGTTCGTGCCCCGGTCCGGGAAGATCCCACATGCCGCGGAGCGGCTGGGCCCGTGAGCCATGGCCGCTGAGCCTGCGCGTCCGGAGCCTGTGCTCCGCAACGGGAGAGGCCACAGCAGTGAGAGGCCCGTGCACTGCAAAAAATAAAGAGAAGCAATGGAAATGCTTGCCAGGGTGTGTGGCTGCAGCTTGGACAGCCTTACGGTCAATCAGAGCAGTGCCCGCGGCGGAGAGGGGGGACGGGGCAGGGATGGATGTGGCCCAGGGGTACCACCATTGTGCAGTAGGCACTGAACTGGAGACACAAATTCCACCTAGAGCCCCACCTCCCTCTGTCCCCAATTTCTAAAAAGTGGAGGAAGCCTGGAGGGACAGATTGAACATGAGCGAAGACATTCCAATGGTTTTTCCTTTAAAAGAGTTACTTCCATTGTCTACATACAAATACTTAATTGCCTCCAATTCCCACCTTTCTGGCCCCGAGCTGCTGTGACCTTGATTCACGACCGCCCAGCTGGGACCCTTCCTTCGACTGACTTGCAGCCGCCCCAGGCATGGAGAAATGGAGGACAAGGGGGGGATAAAGTTAAATTAACATAAAACAAAAAGGACAGTTTTTTCAAGGTGGTTTTGCCTTAGTTAGCAAAATAGACACAGATTAGGTTAGGACACACTTTTGAGGTACTTCTGAGCTCAGAAAATGTGGGAGAGGACTCCAGGGGCTGCTTTTTCAAAAACGGAATCTTGACGGGTGGTGTAGTCAGTGCCCTAGAGGAGACGCACATCCCTTAGTGAAAGTTTACACTGCTTTCAGCAGCTAAGCACTGTGCCTGGCCACGGATAAAGGGATTCGAGGCATTCATTATATTAGTGAAATAAATACAAAAGAATAAAAATGGGGCTTCCCTGGTGGCGCAGTGGTTGGGAGTCCGCCTGCCGATGCAGGGGACGCAGGTTCGTGCCCGGGTCTGGGAAGATCCCACATGCCGCGGAGCGGCTGGGCCCGTGAGCCATGGCCGCTGAGCCTGCCCGCCCGGAGCCTGCGCTCCGCAACGGGAGAGGCCACAGCGGTGAGAGGCCCGCGTACCGCAAAAAAAATAAATAAATAAAAATGCATACATACAGCATGGCCAATACCGGCGGTACTTTATAAACCAAGGATTCTCATTAGGCCCTTTCTGTACCTCTTCTGTTTGTAAATAAATAAGCCTGCGAAAGAATTCAACTCCTCTAGTGACCAAAGACATGTAAACCAGAGTGACAGTACAGTATTTTCATCATCTACCAATTCGGCAAAAAGGATCTAGAAGCAAAAACACACAAAATGCCCTGCGTAGGCAAGGGTTTAGGAAGAAAGCTCGTGGTGTTGGGTTGAGTTCTCGGGACGTTAGCTCAGGTGGAGTGTGGGGGGCGCCATCCCTTCATCCCCCCCTCACGCCCACATCTGCAGCATCCCAGGCATGTTACGGCGGAGACTGTCCCTCGCAGCGTCACAACCCTGAGAGGTTCCCTCGTCCATAAAAGAAATGGCCTCACACCTGCCTCTGGGACAATGGAGACAGGGAGTCAGGGACCACGTAGCACCTCCTCCCCCCGAAAAATGGTACGCTGATGTCCTCTCCCCGTACCTGCACGTGTCACCTTGTTTGGAAGCAGGGTCTTTGCCAGTGTGACCAGGTTCAGATGAGGTGACGCTGGAGTAGGGTGGACCCCGATCCGGTGACTGGTGTCCTCACAGGAGAGGGGACGCAGAGACACAGACGCGGGGAGGAGGCCGTGCGACAGCAGAAGCAGAGACGGGGGTGAGGCAGCCACAAGCCGGAGACCCCCAGGATGGCAGCAAGGACCCTCCCCTCCTCCCCAGGGGGAGTGGGCCTCCCACACACACCTCCAGAGGCAGAGCTCCAGCCTCCAGACGGTGAGAGGATGAATTCCTCTGGAGCCACTGAGTCTGTAACTCCAAGAGTGAGTCACACGTGCATTTTATGTATTTTTCACCTCGACCCCCACTTCCTCATTCACTCAGCAGACGCACAGAGAGCCCCACACACACCCAGCCCACCCGATCTCCAGCAGCCGCCCTGCACCATGTCCAGCAAATTAGCCCCCGGCCAGGGCAAACCCACTGCAGGGCAAACCCGTTTCAGGGCAGCCAAGATCAAGTTCCTGCAGCAGAGGTGGCTCGTTTCCCAAAGGACAAACTCTTCCTTTTAGTTTTCATATAAAACCCTGACTGGGGGGCCTGACCTGGCTGTGCATTCAGCTAACCTCAGTGTCCAGACCTCCTGCAGAGAGATGTGTGGCCTTCTAACTACATCACAGACAGTAGAATGTAGGCAAAGGTTGCTGGGTGGGATTTCTAGGAAAGATACTTAAGTGGGGATATCTCAGCTGTCAGGTCCCCTCACGCTTTCCCCTTTTACCCTCCCACCTGGAAAGGAGACATGAGGGCTGGAGCTACAGAGGCCATCTTACAGCCATGAGGCAAACTCATGGCAGAGCTCAGGACATGGACAGCGCGTGGAGCTGGACGGCCAACCTCCAGATTTTCCTTTCACATGAGAGGATAATTTTGTCTAAATCACTGTGGTTTGGGTCTCTGTTACTACAGCCTAATGCCACTGCTATCTGACCCACACCTCAGGAAGCGTACCACACACGTGACACCAGCGAGCTCGCTCCAGAATCACATCCTGTGTCGCTTGCCGCTGTCCAAGCTGACCGTGCCCCAGACCAACCAGGACAGAAATGCCAGGCTGCCTGGGATTGGGAAGTAGCCCTGAAAGGACGCTACCATCCATGCCTCAGGGCTCAACATCCATGGAAAAGACAGACAGACAAGCGCCAAGTGACACAGGAAAACGCCCATCATCACCAGAACCCAGACGCAAACAACGTCGATAAGCAGCTGTGGTTCCGCCCGATTGGATCGAGAATGAAGACGGCACGCCCGCTGTGGGCCAGGTGGGTGGAGACTGGCCCTCACCCATGCATATCCGGCCACGCCAAGTGGGAGAACACTTTTAGAAAATATTTTGATAATAGGTGTTTTTCAATTCCACATAAATTTCACTTGTGGAAATCTTCCCAAGGGGACAATCTTAAATACACAAGAAGTTTTATACACAAGGATGCTCCCTCTCTCCTCACAGTTTCTGGGGGTGGGATGATAACTCAGAGGAGCTTCCACCCACGCCCATCTGCTGATGACACCCGGATCCAGCCACGAGCCTGGCTCTCGCTCTGAAGTTTACAAAAGCCTCCAGCCGTGTCCACCCAAGCCGTGATCCACGGGCGCTCAGTCAGTCTGTCCACAGTGGAACTCATCCCCTTCCCGCCACTAAGCCTCCAGGTCAAGCCAAGAATCATCCCGCCTCTGCCTCTCCTAACGCCTCCCACCCACGTTTGCCCCCGGACGCCCCAACGCCCAGGCCCTCGCCTCGCGCCCACATCTCACTCTGGTCCCTCAGCCTCCTCCAGGAAACCCGAGTGACCGACCTCAGGGAGGAAGACAGACCGTCTCCCCGACCTGTGACAGCACCACTGACCTCCACAGCCCACCGCAGGGGTCGCATCGCCTGGAGGGCTGGCTTGGTCCCATCCCTTGAGTGGAGCCCAAGAACTCGCCTTCATGACGAACCTGGAGAAACACTGCTCTAGAGGAAGCCACGAGCTCCTTGATGGAGAACTGACCGCTGGGCATCACCTGGTGTCCGTGTCCCCGGAGGAGCCCCAGACGGGACCCGAGTGCAAGTAGCTGCCCTGAGAGGTGCCCCCGGGGGCCCCGCCGGGCTCAGGGAGCAGGTGCATGGCCAAGCCAGGTGCCACCGTGGTGCCGCGCCCAACCCTGCCGGGCACAGAGCCGTGCAGGACAGCCCGGCCCAGAGGGAGCTGGGGATTTACACACCAATGCCGCCTCTGAGGGCTGAGGGCTGCGGGGATGGGGGGACGCTGAGTCTCCAGCTGGGCGGAGGAGTGACCCACCAGGGAAGGGGAAGCAGATTCGGCAGCTGGGGCGCATCAGTGTCACCCCAGCTCTGCTCACACCTTTCAGGACCTGCCCCTTCTCCTCCACACCCCCCCCAGGAGGCTCGGTGTTCCCCTCTGGAAACCAGAAGCCCCCATCTTCTTGAAACCCCTGCCAACCTGGCCGATCCTGGGGGCCAGCAGCCCCCAAACACGTCAGCCACCGTAGACCAAGTCCCGCCATCTGTGTCTCACATGTGACTCCTTCACATGTTTGTACACAATCGGGCAGTTTCTGAAAGTTCAGGAGCCTGGGAATCGCCCAGAAATCTAATCTCTGTGTATTTTCATCTCAAAGAAATTATTTATAAGCGACTTATGGAGAACACGCTTCCTCATAAACACACGTTCACATTCCAGATGGGACCCCAGCAGAGCCAGACGCGCGTGGAAACACCCACACCTGAGTTCTCGCATCCTTTTTCTTACTAAACTTAGCTCTTTCGTGTGGGAATTTCCGTTTCCGACCGTGAGAGTGGTGAGCATCAGAAATGAAGCAGATTGCCCTTGGGAGCCTGTTTATTGATTCAGGGGGGCAGGAGGGAGGCCCCAGGCCAGGCCCTGCCCCGGAGCCACGTCTTCTTCCTGGACACAAATGCCGGAGGCCAGAGGCTCTGTGAGCAGCAGAGAACGATGGGGGATAGCCACCCGGGACGCCCTGGACAGCGGCTGGCGCTGTGGCTGTCCCAGCCAGGAGTCCCTCCCCTGAGAAGCCAGACAGGGGCCAATGGCCTTGGGCAAGGAGTACACCCAGCCGCTCCCACTCTTGCCTCGGGGGACAGCGTGAGGAGGGTGGGGGTCCTGCCGGGGTCAGAGCTGCCCATCAGGACCGCCCTCTCACAGACCCAGGGACCGGAGCTCCTGGCTCTGGTCGGCGTTCGCTGGGTAAGGGGGGGTCCACTTGGACCAAGGAACTCTGTTCCCTCAGCAGCCACGACAGCCGAGGGCCGAGTCCTCCACGCATAGCAGCCGAGGGAGGCCAGCCCCGCAGAGAAGCCATCAGTGCCCCAAGGAAACGGAAGGGACATCCTCGGAGAATCCTTACGATGACGGAGACAAGGCCACTTCAGCCTCAGGACAAAATAAACACTCAGAGGGCAGCTCGCCGAGGCATTTGATTTTAACATGTTTCTTGTGCCACTAAATGACCTCGGGATAACATGTCAGGTCCCAAAACAAAATCCACCCAGATTCTGCTGACAAAGGGCAGAGGGACCCTGACTGAGGAAGCAGGAGACGAGTGGGGCAGAGGTCCCACCCGATAACCGAAGGCAAAAGCAGGAAAAGGAACCGAAATCGCTTTATAAATCGGAGTTTTATACAAGCTGAGGAATGAGATTACTATAGTGAATTTGGATGAGCTTAAGAACAAGGCAGGGGAGTGTTTATATGAGACCAAGGCTAATAAAAATATTTTCAAATTTGACAGAAAAGCAATTAGGGCGAAAGAATCTAACCTACAACTCCATCTTCAGACACCGAAACAGACAGAATTAGATGCGATTGTAGGGGAAAATGAATAATATGATTAATAAGGTCGATTCAATAAATATCCTGTACAGACACAGCACACGCTTTTCCTCTAAAATTCACGGAGGATTTGCAAATGTCGATCGTAAATAAGGTCGCAGAATAAAAAACAGGATAAATTGCAACAGAGAGAAACTACAAGTCATTGTCTGTAGACAGTACAATTAACACAAGGAAACATCACAAAAAATGCACAGGATTTAAGAAACAATCCAGCCATATGCAATTTAAAACACATGCGTGAATACTTCTCTGTTTAAAAAGGAAACCAATATTCTAAATATAAGCTTTCTGAAAATTACAAGAATAGCTCTGCGAGCGGAAACGGGAACAGCACGGCTACTGTCCATTCTGAAGGACATCTCAGGTTTCAGATTAAACAAGGAAAAAAGGGAAATGGAGGCTTTGAATCAAGACTCCCAGAGTTACAAGAACAGAGAAGCAAGAGGAAGGGGCACTCATGGGGAATGTGGGCAATTAGAACTTTTATCTCTAGATCTTTGAGAAGTAGCCAGTACTTTGAGAAAAAAAAAAAAAAAAAAAAAGGGAAGAAAAAAAACCCCTGAAAACCAGGGGAAAAGAAAACAGAACACTCCAAGATGTTTCATCACAACAGAACAGGACAGCAAACGTGTTAATCCCAGGAACGTGACTCCCCAGGAAAGCGCAATTTTCTAAAAGGGGCTTGAGGTGCAGAAAACCTGAATGGGCAAGAAACCAGGTAGAAAATATGATCCCAAATCACCTCAGAAAATGGCTGTAAGCCCAGAGTCTCACTGAGGAGTGCTTGAAAATATTCAACAGCAAAACAGGAAGCATTCCCCAACGTGAAAAATGGGAAACACAGCCCAATGCATCTGAAGCTAGGATGGCTCTAATTCCAAAAACCTGACAAAGAGAGAAGACAAATAAGTCACGGTCCACGCTCACTTGCAAGTAACTACACATAATCAGAATTCAGCGTTGCATTAAAAGTACTGAAGGCCGGGCGCAGAGCCTGTCCTCTGATCCAAGGGTAGTTCTGTATTAGGGTGGACAGAAAACGCAGGGGAGGGAGAGGAGGGGCAGGCTGAGGTTTGGTGAGAGTTGTGGTGACATCATCAAGATTCATACAAGTTATTTGGTAAAAATCACCATTTCCTGATGGGGGAAAAGGAAGACTTTTAAACCTAGGGATAAAAAAGCGTTCCCTTTTCATGATAAATCATTTCTCAGTTTTCAGCTTCCTCACATGTAAGGGGGAAAAAGCCCTATTAAACACAGAGCTGGCTATACCCACTGTCACCATTGTTATTAAAAATTATTTCAGTTTTCATCAAAGCAGCAAAATAGAATAGAAAACATAGTTAGAAGTATTTGCAGGTGATATATACCTAGAAAACTGAAAAAAGTGAAATGATTGGTAGCACTAACAAATTTGGAAAACAAACAAAAAGAGAAAATCCCAGGCCTTTCCCAAATGCCAGCAATGACGGAGGCGCTACCCGCGAGGAAATGCCCGTTCACCTGTGGAGCGGGGAACAAGGTAAGGAACGTAGGGGCCCGGAGGAACCTGCCTCAGAGCCGCCTTGGGCCCCGGGGGGCCTTGAGCGACCGACACAGACCCCACGCCGGTGTCCAGGCCCCCGGCCAGCCCCGGCTGTGCCTGCCAGGCGACAGCAAAGGTGAGGATGGGCCCCCAGGGCAAGTCCAGGCGGGATGGCAACCTGGAGGGGATCCTAGCGGGTGGGGAGGGGAGAGGACCTTGGCTGCCCAGTAGACAGTGGAGCCTGCATGCGAAGGACCCTGGAGGGAGGAGGGTCTGCATCCCGAGAGGAGGAGGAAGGGCCCCGGCATCGGGAACTCGGGGACCACGCTGGCTCAGAGACAGGAATGCCGTGCCGGGGGTGGGGGATCCGGCCGACTCCCACAGGGTGCTTCTGTGTCAGAGCTGGAGTCGCGGGGCCCCAGTGGGCGGGATAAGCCCCTGTCTGGGTGCCCGCGGGGCAGCTGCAGCTGAGAGCCCGGCCCAGAGGTCAGCAGGCTACACGAGCACCCCTCCCCGTCTTCTCCCCAACGACGATGCTACACAGGGTTCCGCGACCACCAGGACCCGGCCTTCGGGTGAGGGGGCACCCAGGTCCCCGCACTGTGCCTCAGGGTCCCCACCTGTAAGGCGGGCGTTTCGGTGGAATGTCCGCGAGGCTCTGGTAACTGCTCAGTGACCTGGCTGACGGTCACCCAACAGGGCAACCCTCCCCCAGAGCTGGTGGGCTGCTCGCCAGCTCCGTCTGGCGGCTTTATTGTCACAGCACCCTGGTGACAGGCCAGCCTCCGAGGGCAGTGACCAGGACCACAGCGGACAACCTCCTTGGAGAACCAGGCTCACCAGGGCCGGGGTCCCTGGCCAGTGGGAGGGTGGGCGAACCTCCCAGCTTGGGAAGAAGTAGAGGCTTCGAGGCTGAAGTGGGACCCTGACCACACCCGGGGTGAGGGGAACAACAGGGCTGGCGGATGCCCACGTCCAGAACAGGGCGCTGGGCAGGGCGGGGGGTTCCCGACGAAGCCCAGGCTCCTGTCTCTCACCAGCCTCCTGGGGACCCTCTCCCGCCTGGGCACACCCTGGGGACGTCCTTCCAGCCAGGGTGGGTGTGCCCACAGCTACGGCGTGTGACACTCCATCCCCGAGTGGGCAGGGGGATGAAAGGACTGGGCCTTGGGGTGCCCCCAGGCTGCCTTGGGCCGTCGTTACTCAGAGTCCCCGAATCTTACGTTTCCTTTCTACACAGACCCCTGCCTGCTCCAACTGACCAGCACCTAGAGCCCAGTCCTGGCCAGGGGTCTACACAGCGCACTGGGGATCCGGCTCCTCTACCGGAGCCCCTCGGACCTATAGCCAAGTAGTTCACAAGATCGATTGACAATCGGAAACAGAGTTGAAATCTGCGCCACTGACATGGAAAACTCCCGTATAAAACCAAAAAGCCACAGCGGGGTCCTTGGCGGGACCCTCGTAAGCCGGGGAGAAGCACCAAGGGGGTCGGGGGAGGACCAGAGCAGCCATGAGCGGGGCGGGCTGGGGGAGGCTCAGGGCGGGGGGGACGCTTGGGGCAGAGAGCTCACCAGGCAACAGGCACCGTTATCCCGGGCTGGCGGGGTGCCCATCCTTGGGCATCTCCGCAGGAGCACAAGCTCAGGCCCCGGACGGAGCAGCCGCGGACACGGTGAGCACTCGTTCTCAGGCTCTACCACTCGGATCTGGAAACCTCTGCCGTTGGCTTTTGACAGACACTGAGGTGTCATAACAAAGGTGTCAGAGGCCCGGGGAACGTGGCTAACAGCAGGAAAACACCAGTCAGCGGAAGACCACCACCCCGGCGGTGGCACACCGCTGCCCAGGCCGTGGAGACGGGAGAGAAGCGGCCGTTTGCAGACCCGGGATTGGCTGCCAGGTCTCCTCCCCAAGTCACCCCGGCTCCGTGCACCACAGAGAAACCTCGGACTTGGAGCCCAATTTTTCACTGGAAATGACTCCTTTAGAGCTGAGAGGTGTGCATTTTATGTGTCTGCAGCCTGCCGCCCCGCTGGGTGTGGGGACACACTGACTCACGTGGGCAGAGGATTCGGACTCAGAGACCAGTGCATTCCACCAGCCAGGTGGTCTGTCGTAAATCACAGCCATAATCGTGGCCCGGACTCAAGGTTGTTCAAAACTGAAGGGGATGAAGGGGAGTGATGTATGCGGGCCCGGATGCACGGCGGGCTTTGCACGGTCACGTCCTGCTGCAGGGAGGCTGGCCCGCCCTGTGCTCACCCCAGGCTTGCCCTGGCCAGGGGCTGACAGGAGGCCGAGGCCCTGGATGGTGGCCGCAGATGGCAGCGTCCACAAGGCTGGGAGGGCCCAGCAGCCCCTACCGACCCGATCCGACCCGCCAACCCGAGTTTGGCTCCAGAGCTCATGACATTAAGTATCCCGGAACCGGTGGGTGTGAACTTCACGCTACTTCCCGCCGGATCAGCTGGGAAAATCCTTTGCCAAGTCCGGCTCAGTGAAGACTTGGGGTCTTTACCTACAGAGCTCCTTTCCTGCCCGTTCAGAACTTCACCCCTCTCTGCACCAGAGCCCTGCCCGCAGCCCCTCCCCTTACCCGAAACCCACCAGGACCACAGAGACCCACTGGCCTTCCCGAAACACCCTCAGCGTGCCCCTCTGCTCCGGACCCTTGCTGCCCCTTCCCTGTGTTGCCAAAATTTGGCTTCTGTACCCCGTGCCGGATTAAATCTCGGAGACCAAGTTTTGGGCGAAGTAGAAAGAGCTTTATTGCCCCGCCTGGCAAAGGGGGCCCCAGTGGGCTAATGCCCTCAAGACTGTGAGTCCCACCCTGGAGGGGGCAGTAGTGAGGAGGCTTAGCGTGGCCAAGGAGCAGGGCAGGGTCAGCTCGTGGATGTTCTTCTGATTGGTTGGTGGTGAGGTCCTCGGGAGTCGGCACCATCAACCTTCTGGTTCCCGCCGGTCTGGGGTCTACGTGCTTGTGGGCAGCAGACGGTTAACTTCTCCCACCTGGATCAGGGCAGGGTCAGCTCGTGGATGTTCTTCTGATTGGTTGGTGGTGAGGTCATCGGGAGTCGGCACCATCAACCTTCTGGTTCCCACCGGTCTGGGGGGCTTGAGTACCTGCATGACAGCTCAGAGGACAGGGCTCAGAATAGTCTCTACAGTCCTTGAGGAAGAACTAAATGTCCCTGACTTTGTTTAACGGCAAAAGTATTATTATTTTGTCTTGCTTGACTGTTTTCCTTTCTGTATTTTCTCACTTCTCTGATTCAATTTATTCTTTGACTAAAGTTCTTCTACAGACAAAAGCCAGGCGGAGGACGTGGGTGGGGCTGCGTTCTGGGAAGGCCTCGGAGGGTCCTGCTCGGTGACACCTGCACCGTCCACTCTCAACTGGGGCCTTCCCGCTGCTCACCGAGGGGCCACGCT
>NW_020172451.1:897664-921694 GCF_003031525.2 Neophocaena asiaeorientalis asiaeorientalis | reverse complement strand
TCTCTCTCTCTCCCCCTCTCTCCCCCCCTCCCCCTCCCTCCCTTGCACCCTTCACCCAGTTCTTCCCATGGTACTGGGGGAATAATTGCTTAACTACAGTACAACATCACACCAGAAAATCAACACTGACACAACCCATTGACCTTATTCACACTTCCCCAGTTTTACATGCACTCATCTGTGTGTGTGTGTGTGTGTGTGTATGCAATTTTGTCACAAGTGTAGGTTTGTCTGTGCACCAGCACAGTCAGGATTCAGGATACAGAAACAACCAGCTCCCTCCCTCTCCCCTCTGTACCTGGGCAATGATTAATCTGTTCTCCATCTCTCATTTTGTCATTTCAAGAATGCTGTGTAAATGGCATTCCTGAGCAATATGTCATCTTTCGAGATTGTCATTTTTCACACACCTCTGTGAGCAAAGTCCACTCCTATTGATTGCTCAGTAATACTCCACAATAACCACAGTTTAACCATTTGCTGCTTGAAGGACATTCACATTGTTTCCAGTTTTACTCTAAATAAAATTGCGGAGAGCATTTGTGAACAAGTTTTTGTGTGAATGTAATTCATTTCTCTGGGATAAGTGCCCAAAAGTGCAACTGCTGGGACATATGGTAGTTACATGTTTAGTTTTGCAAAAAAAAAACCCTGCCATAGCCTTCCCCAGAGTACTGTACCATTTAGCAGCATATGACTGATCTATTTTCTCTGCATCCTCTCTAGCATTTGGTGTCATCACTATTTTTTAAGCCATTCTGATGTGTGTGGTGACCTCATTGTAATTTCAATTCACATTTTCCTAAGGATGTTGGGCATCTATTCCTGTGCTTATTTGCCATCTGTATGCCCACTTCAGTGAAATGTCTGTTCATGTCTTTACCCGTTTTCTAATTGGATTGTTTGTTTTTTTAATGCTGAGTTCTGAGGGTTCTTTATATATTCTTTTTGCAGTCCTTTGTCAGACGTGTGGCTTGCAACGGTCATATTCATCTGTAGCGTATCTTCATTCTCTCCACAGGGTCACCCTGTGAAGCAAAAGTCTTTAATTTTGCAGAGGCCCAGTTTATCAGTTTCTCCTTTAATGGATCATGCCTTGGTGTCAAGTCAAGGGACTCTTCCTCTACCCCCAGGTCCCAAAGATTTTCTCCTATGTATTTTTCTGAAAGTCTTATGGTTACATTTTATATTTGAATCTGTGATCCACTTTGAGTTAGTTTTGTATAAGGTGTGATGTCTTCTAGGTCAAGGCTCATTATTTTTGTCTATGGACATCCATCCCACCTGTTGAAAATTCAGGGCTGTCCTCCCCTGAACTGCTCATGTGCCATTGTCCAAGCCCACTGGGGCTGTTCGTAGGGGTGTATTTCGGGGCCCTCTATTCCATCCCAGCCATCTGTGTTTCTATCCTCCACAAATGCCCCACTATCCTGGGGACTGCAGCTATATAACAAGACTTAACATCAAATAGAGTGATTTTTTTCCCCACTTTCTTCTCCTTTTTCAAAGTTTTAGCTATTCTAGGTCCTGCGCCTTTCCGTATATATTTCAGAGTGAGATTGTCTGAATCAGTGTGTATGTCTACAAAAAGAAATCTTGCTGGGCCTTTGGGAAGAATTGCATTAAATCTACAGATAAGGGGGTGTGGATTGATACCTTGTCTATGCTGTCTTCCGGTCCATGACATGGTATGTCTCTCCATTTATTTCACTCTTTTTTTCTTTCACAAGCATTTTGTAACTTTTAACGTATAGAGCCTGGACACGTTTTGGTTGATTTATACCTAAGTATTTCATCGTCTGTGATCGACTGTAAATGGTACTGTGTGTCACATTTCAGTTTCCTCATGTTTGTCGTTAGTATGGAGAAATACCACTGCATTTTGTATACTGATTTGCCATCCTGCCACCTTGCTGAACTCATTTGTTCTGTTTTATTTTGGTTTTGTAGATTCCTATATAGGAATTTTCTATATAGACTATCATGTCTTCTGAAAATAGTGGCAGTTTTATTTATTTATTTCCAATATGTGTGTCTTTTATTCATTTTTCTTGTCCTACTGCTCAATGCCATGTAAGAGAGGTGGAGTTTTTCCGAGAGGAGGGAAGTTTCATTGCCATTTCATTGCCTACAAGTCAGTGACTCCACGGATTCTTGCTTCTTTTTGCCCAAATTTATACATTGCTTATTTTCTAGAAAGCTATGTTTTTTATCTGGATTGTAATTCATCAGCCTGCATTGCTCCTAAAATGCTTTTATTATTTTTAAATTTTGTTTGGCCTATAATAATTTCACTCGATTTCATTCCGCATTTTATTTGCACCTTCTCTCCTTTCCTGTGGTCTTGACAGCATCAGTCCATTTCCCCATCTTTCCATGAACAGCTTGGTTTTTGCCTTTTCTCTGTTGTTACAGGAGGTGTGGCTGGGAACCTTGCTTCACTGAGTTCTGCCTGTTCCTTTATTAATTCCTCCTTCCTTGTTTCCTTGGATTTTCTCTGCGGCTCTTTTTCAAACTTCTTGAATTGAATGGTTTATTTTTAAATTTTCTTATTTCCGATAAGGGTACTTAAAGGTATAAAAGTTCCTCTGGGGGGTGGTGTACCTGGTGGTGCACCTTTAACATGTCAACACATATTCATTGCTGTTAAACCTTAAAATTTTCCTTTTTTTCTTTCTCCATTTGCTTTTTCATTTGATCTCATTTTTTTCAATTAGTATACGGTACAGATGACTATGTTTGTGAAAAGCTCTATGAATTTTAACATAACTGTAGGTGCATTTGGACACCACCCCAATCAGGATACTGACCCATTGGGGTATTTTTAGAACTGTGGTCCTGTGATACTCCATTTCATTTATGAACATAAATCCATCCCCCCCCACCAAATGCTCATTCCTCTCTCTTTATAGTCACCCACTCCCCGCACCCATAGCCCAACAACCACTGATCTGTTCTCCATCACTGTGGTTTTGTGTATTCAAGAACTTGTAACCCTTTGAGCCTGGGTCTGCTGACTCAACACCGTGCCTGTTAGACGTGTCAGGGGCACATTCTTTCTGCAGAAGGACATTCGGTTGTGTTGGCTGCAGCATAGTGGTTCCCCATTCATCTGGGGAATGACTTTGAGTTGTTTTTACCTCTTGGCAACTACATATAGTTGCTATAAACATTCATGTACGGGTTTGTGTGTGAACACATTTTTTATTGAAATATAGTTGTTTTACAGTGTTGTGTTCATTTCTGCTGTCCAGCAAAGTGATTCATTTATACGTATATTATATTCTTTTTTCATATTCTTTTCCATTATGGTTTATCACAGCATACTGAATATAGTTCCCTGTATTACACAGTAGGACCTTGTTGGTTATCTATCCTATATATAATAACTCCAACCTCCCAACCCATCCCTCCCCCACCCGCCTCTCCTTGGCAGCCACAAGTGTGTGAACATATGTTTCTGTTTCTCTTATTCTTTACTGCTGGATCCTATGGTAAATGCATGTTTAGCTTTATCTTTTAAATGCCAAATCGTTTTCCAGAATGGTGGACCAGCAATGTCTGAGAGCCTCAGTTGCTCTGGGTCATTGCCAGCACCCGGCACTGTCAGTGATTTTTATTTTAACCATTCTGAGAGGTATGTAATGCTATCTCATCAGTGTTTAATTCGCATTTCTCTATGGCTAATAATTAGCCATAGAGAATTTTCCTTCTCTGTATCTTTTTTGGTGAGGTATCCATTCAAGTCTTTTGCCCATGTTTTAACTGTGTTGTTGGTTTTCTTAATTGTTGAGTTCTTAAAATTCTTTATATATTCTGGATACGAGGCACTTGTCAGATACTTTGCTGGCATACGTTTGCTCCCTATCTTTTCATTCTCTTACAGTGTATTTTACAGAGTAAACGTTCTTAATCTTGATGAGAGCCCACTTACAGATTTTTTCTAAGTCTTGTACTTTTGACACTACATTTAAGAACTCTTTGCCAAACAGCAAGTCATAAAGCTCTCTTCCTAAGTTTTCTGCTCAGAGTTTTCTGGTTTTACATTTTCCATTTACATCCGAGTTCACTGATAGTGTAACCTTCACACTGATGTTCCCTTTTCTGTCACGGACGTACAGCTGATCCAGCACCCTTTGTTGAAAGCTACCCATCACAAACTTGAATTGCTTTTTCATCTTTGCCAAAACTCAATGCCCATATGTGTGTGGCTCTTTTTCTGGACTCTTCATTCTGTTCCATGGATCTGTGTTTCTGCCCCGTCACCAATTCCACACTCTCTTGATTACTGTAGATTTGTAGTAAGTCATACAGTCTAGCAGAATGATTTATTCTTCTTTTTCGGAGTTGGTTTAGACATACTGATTTCTTGGTTTTTCCGTACGGATTTTAGAATTAACTTACCCCTATATCTGCAAAACTCCTGCTACAGATTTCAATTGGTATTGTGTTCAATCTACAGATTATTTAGAATTTTCATCTTTGCTCCTTTGAAATTTATACACATAAACTTGGTATGTCTTTCCATTTGTTCAGTCCTTTGATTCCTTTCAACAGAATTTTGTAGTTTTCAGCATACTATTTTTTACTATTTATATCTAAGTATTTCATTTGGGGAGTAATTGTGAGGTTTTCTTAAATTTTTTGTTTCTAATTGTGCCTTCATATGGATCATGTATCCCACAACTTTGCTAAACTCATTTACTGAGGAAGTTGTTTTGTGGATTCCTTGAGATTTTCTACATGGACATTTCATCCATGAATGGGGTGAACCCCTGGACTTCTTCTCCAATGTATGTCCTCTTAGAGATATAAATATAGATATATTTGGATACAATTCACTAACATTTTGTTGAGGATTTTTGCATCTAAGACCGTGAGAGATATTGGTCTGTAATTTTCTTTAATTTTTCCTCTGGTTTTGGTAGAAAGATAATACTGGCCTCATTGGGTGAGTTGGGAGGTGTTCCCTGATCTGTTTTCTTAAAGAAATTGTGTAGAACTGGGGTTATTTCTTCTGCAAATATTTGGTAGTGTTTGCCCGTGAAAGCTTCTCAGCCTGGAGATTCCTTTTCCGGGAGGATTTTCAACTACAAATTCCATTTCTTTACTAGTCACAGAACTATTATTTATTTCATCTTTGATGAGTTTTGGTAATTTGTGGTTTGTCCAGTTCGTCTAAGTTA
The DNA here is from genome assembly GCF_003031525.2 of Neophocaena asiaeorientalis asiaeorientalis. Taxonomy (NCBI): domain Eukaryota; kingdom Metazoa; phylum Chordata; class Mammalia; order Artiodactyla; family Phocoenidae; genus Neophocaena; species Neophocaena asiaeorientalis. The sequence continues at coordinate 916,508 of NW_020172451.1, read as the reverse complement.
CAGCATTTATGGTTCTTTTCATATCTGTGGGGTCTGTAGTGACACGCACTCTTTCACTTCTGATATTTGTAATTTGTGTCTTCTCTCTTTTTTTTCCTTGTCAGTCTTACTAAAACTTGATCAATTTTATCTTTTCAAAGAAACAGTTTTGAGTTTTATTAATTTTCTCCATTTTCTCTGTTTTTATTCATTTTTGCTCCTTGTTATTTCTTTCCTTCTGCTGGCTTTGGGTTTGTTTGCTTCTTCTTTTACGAGCTTTTTAAGTTGGAAGGTTATATTATTGATTTCAGATCTTTATTCTGTTCTAATATAAGAATTTATGCTGTGAGCCACAACTACTGAAGCCCACGCACCTGAAGCCCATGTTTCGCAACAAGAGAAGCCACTGCAATGAGAAGCCCGTGCACCGCAATGAAGAGTAGCCCCCACTCGCCACAACTAGAGAAAGCCCAAGCGCAGCAACAAAGACCCAATGCAGTCAAAAATAAAAATAAATAAATTTTTTTTTAAAAAAGAATTTATGCTGTAAATTTCCCTTTAAGCACACACTCCAGCCAGATTCTACAAATTTTGGTACGTTGTATTTTCATTTTTGTCAGTTGGAAGTATTTTTTTTAACTTCCTTTGAGACATCCTTTCTGGTCCGTGGATTATTTAGATCATGTTGTTTAATTTCCAAGCATTTGGCAATTCCCCTGCTATCTTTCTGTTTCTGGTTTCTAGCTTAATTTCATTATACTCAGAGGACACATTGTTTAATTACAATTCTTTCAAATGTGTTGAGGTTTGTTTTATGGCCAGAAAAGGGTACATCTTGGTGAATGTCCCACACACTCTTGAAAAGAGTAGTAATCAGACCCAGTGGATTGATGATGTTGGTTGATGTTTTGAACCTCTGTCATTAGGTTCATACACATTTAGGGTTATTATGTATCTTCTGTAATGTGAGCTGTTCATCTTACACAATGTCCCTCTTTATCTCTCATCCTTTCAGCCTACCTATGCCATTCCATTTGAAGTTAGTTTCTTGTAGACACAAAGAAAATGATTGTTTTATGTGTGTGTGTGTGTGTATATATATATATATATATATATATGCATTCTTTTTCAGATTCTTTTCCATTATAGGTTATTACAAGATATTGAACATATTTCCCTGTGCTATACAGTAGGTCCTTGTTGGTTATCTATTTTATATATAGTATTGTGTATCTTTTAATCCCAAACTCCTAATTTATCCTTCTCCCCCCCACTTTTCCCCTTTGGTAACCATAAGTTTGTTTTCTATGTCACTGAGTCTGTTTCTGTTTTGTAAGTAAGTTTATTTGTATCATTTTTTTAGATTCCACGTGTAAGTGATATCATATGATATTTGTCTTTCTCTGTCTGACTTACTTCACTTAGTGTGATAATCTCTAGGTCCATCCATGTTGCTGCAAATGGCATTATTTCAGTCTTTTATATGGCTGAATAATAGTGTTTCATTTTAATTTATCCATTGTGGATTTTTTTTAATCTATCATCTTTTTGACTGCATCTCCTTATGTAACTTTTTGAGTGGTTTCGCTAGGAATTACAATATGTAATACTTACCTTTCCACAGTATACTGGGGATCAGTATTTTTGCCTCCCTGCCCTTCAGGCCCCTTTACCCTCCTCTTCCTAGTTTAGTCCTCTTGTATGTTACAGAGGACACAGTCTGCAGACCCAGCCCAACATCAGTGAACCCACTAGCCTCACCGGGCAGGTGCCCACGCCAGGGCAGAGAGTGCAAGAGCCACCATCCCACACTGGATGGGATGGCGCATCCCCACGCGGGGAGGGGCTGAGCTTAAAGGGGGGCCAGGGGCCCAGCCATCCCGCCACCTCGGACCCAGAGCCAGAGAAGAGGAGGCAACTACCCGGCCAGAGCCAGTGAGGTCTGGAGCTGCCTGTCCTCCACCCTGTCCAGTGCAGCCGGGCGCTCGGAGACTTGCGGGAAGGGTCAGGTCATCTTCCTCAGGGTCCTCCAGCTCTGACTCTCTGGGAAGCTTTCAGGTTTGCAGAAGTGTTTACAAGCCTGAGACCAGACTCCCCGCAACCTCAGGGGAGCCCTAACTGTTACCTCACTGTTCTGGCGGCCAATCACCAAGGGTCCCTCAGCACCCAGGGGACACAGAAGATCATTTTCAGGGTGATGGAACTGTTGTGTATGCTGTTGTGTTGGTGGATACGGGATTCTACCCATTTGTCAAAATCCACAGGACAAAGTGAACTTTACAGCACGTGTTGCAGACTGAACTGTGTCCTTAAAAACTCATACGTTGAAGCCCTAATTCCCAATGTGACTTCTTTGGAGGTGGGGTCTTTAAGGACATAAAGGCTAAATGAGGTCATAGGGTGGGGCCCTGGCCCTACGGGACTGGTGTCCCTGTAAACAGAGGAAGAGACCAGAGCTCTCTCCCCTCCCCAGGAGCACATGTGAGAAGCCTGCTGTCTGCAAGCCAGAAAGAGAGTCCCCACCAGACACCAGCCCTGCCGACCTCTCAGGCTTGGACTCCGGCCTCCAGGCTGCCAGAACGAATGTCTGTTGTTTAAGCCCCGTCTGTGCTGTTTTGTTTCTGGCCACCTGAGCAACTAATACAGCAAATCCAAAAATCACCCGGAGGAGGGGGTTGCAGGAGGAGCGCAGACTGTGGGAGATGAGTCCCACTGTGTGGCAGAGCGAGGCCACCTCACTGGAGGTGGGGACGCTGACTGCAGTCGCTTAGGAGACAGTGCCGGCTGGACGCTGCAGGACAGGAGGGCCGGACGCGAACACCGCGCTTGAGGGCTACAGACGAGCAGCTCTGAACTGTGGAATACTGTGGATGGAATAAGCAAATAAATTACAGGAAATGGGACCCAGGCTTTTCCCTGTCAGAGGAGGTGACAGTGAAGCAGGGGGTAGGATGAGCCATGGAGTTGGATTCAAGTCAGAGACACCAGTTTGCGCTCGTGTTTATTCTAACGAGTAAACCCAGATGCACACCTAGTGAAATAAACATAGATACGTGTGTATACGGGTGTAGTGTCCACACACGGATCTCCCAGCTCGGTCCCCTGCAGGGCTCAGGAGCTGTGACAGCCCAGCCCCACACTCTGGTTTCTAAATCCCTTCTCTAATGAAACAAGCCAGGGCCCCTCAGAGAAAGGCCAATTCCAGGTCTGCAGCAGGGAAGAGGGCAAATGAGCCAGGAGCCTGTTGTAGGGCCAGGAAGCAAGGAGGTGCTAAAAAGGAAAGAAGGAAAGACAGTATGAGGGTGTCAGAGACGTAAAATGCGATCCCAGTGGCCAAAGGTAGAGCCGTTCCAGCAGTAAAATAAAATAATATTAGATTATAACCCAGGGCTTCCCCGGTGGCGCAGTGGCTAAGAATCCGCAGGGGACACGGGTTTGATCCCTGGTGCGGGAAGATCCCACATGCTGCGGAGCAACTAAGCCCGTGTGCCACAACTACTGAGCCTGTGTGCCACAACTACTGAGTCTGTGTGCCACAACTACTGAAGCCCGCGCGCCCAGAGCCCGTGCTCTGCAACAAGAGAAGCCACTGCAATGAGAAGCCCGCGCACGGCAACGAAGAGTAGCCCCCACTCACCGCAACTAGAGAAAGCCCGCGTGCAGCAGCAAAGACCCAAGGCAGCCAAAAATAAATAAATTTATTTTTAAAAAAGAGATTATAAGCCAACACATAAATATCTAAGACATAAGTGATTGAATAAGTACATGGGAGAGAATGGACAAATCTTCTCACAGAAGAATTCCCACTAACCCTGCAGGAGGAATGAGGGAAGCAGAAAATCCCATTGGAGCTCCCTAGCGCTAAGCCACAGGTACAGGCCCCAGTGGGCGCAGAAATTGCTGGGCGAGACCTGGATGGAATCATGTGGTCGCACAGCCTCAAATATCTCCCTGGGACCCCCGGCCACCCAGTGGTTAGGACTCTGCTCTTCCACTGCAGGGACACGGATTCCAACCCTGGTCGGGGAGCTAGGATCCCGCATGACACTCTACACGGCTACAAAAATAAAAAAAACTTTTTAAAACATATCTCCCCCGAATATGTCTTACTCACTGGGGTGATTTTAGCATATGAACCAAATTCTTCAACCGCCTCCTTTAAGCAGCTAGAGCTCAAGTCCCCTCCCTTTGAGGGGGGCCTGGGCTCAGTGACTGCCCTCCAGAAACAGAGTGCAGACAGAAAGAGAAACTATGCCACGGACAAGCCTGCGGACACCACCTTATCCTCGCGACCCCCCACGAGTGACAGCCTCCCCGAAGTCGCCGCCGGCGAGCCCCCGAGAGGGTACAGTCGGAAGCGCGCTTCCCACCTGCAATGTTCTTTGACAACCCAGGAATACAGAGGAAACACCAGAGAACCCAGAACTGGGGGAGACCCAACCGAGTCACAAGAAATAAGAAAGGCTGGAAACCGCCACAGGCCAGAGAAGACAGGAGATGAGGGGCTAATGGGACGTGGGGTCCTGGCTAATCCTGCAGCAGATGGAGGTCACCCGTGTGGAAGCGGGTGGATCCAGTAAAGCCTGTGGTTTGGTTCACGGTCCCTCGAGCCGGTGCTCTATTCCTGGCCTCGACGGAAACATGACAGTTAGAGAAGAAGTGCACAGAAAAAGCGGGATGGGGTATACAGGGACTCTCTGCAGTGTCTTTCCAATTCTTCTGTAAGTCTGAAATTATTTCAAAATAAAACTTTTAAAAGGGAGGATGCTTATAATGTGGGCAGCGGAAACAACATTCTGAGTTTTCTGGATAGCAAACACCATTTTCCTAAGCAGATGCCAAGGTCCTGGAATGCCCCAGGATTCTCTCTTAAAATGTGAGCAGAGTCCTTTCCTATGGAAGTCCAAGAAACATAGAACTTTAAAAAGTATACTTAATGAGAAAAAATTTAGGAAATAGTATTAAAAAAAACCATAAGGAACCGCATTTATTTCCAGTTTCTGGATCTAGGGAAACTGCATCTTCCGGAGCAGCGGTACCAAACACAAGTAGCTTTTTAAATCCCCAGCAAGGCGGTTGATTTCTAAAGTAAACCAGGAAGCAAAGGTCAGCACCTAGAGAGCATCCCCCTGTGCCCCAGGCCAGGAGATGGAAGCTGGGAAAACGGATGCCCCGGGCAAAACACCCCCTTGAGTGAGAACAGGAGTGACGGCCACAGTTACCTTACTTAAAACCACGGCTGACGTCAGAGCCCAGCTGGTGGCGAGATCAGAGCATTTTGAGAAGAATTCACTGACATTCATCGTTAAACTCATCTCTGTTTGTCTGGAAAGATGGAAAGAAAACCTACTTTAAGGTGGGACAAATTGTCCTCATTTCCACACATTTATTATGAAAATGCAGCAAACCTTTCTCAATTTCCACCCCAGCACGCTGGGGTTTGGGGCAATTCTGTCTGGAGGACCCTAACTTTCCGAAGGATCTAAAGCTGTTGGTTATGCTTCAGGAACCCGCGCTGCACAGCGAGAAACACAGTAACCCCGGGGACACAGAGACACAGCCCTGCGGGGTCTTCTGGGGCCCACCCAGGCCTGCCCTGTAGTCTCAGCACAAGGGTCCTCCTCCGGTCCCCAGCTGGACACAAACAGGTGCTGTTTGGACAGAGAAAACGAAAAGGGCAGGGCCAAGTAGCATCAGTGTCTCGCCTGGCTCTGTATGAACTGTGAGATTCGCACTTTAAGGACCCTGAATCTGTCTCCTCTCTTGCTGCCCCCAGGAGGCAGCCCTGAGGTCCGAACAGAAGGGTCTCCCATCTCTGAGCAGTGAAATTAGACCCCATGTGTGACCTTGTATTAAGGGTCCAGCCACAGACGTTACCGGGGAGGGTGGGGCTCCTCTATATTCCTCATGAACTAAATGCAATTTCCCCCCAGCAACCCCCATCCATGACTGTCAGCACACTCAAAGCGTTTCGAGCAGCCTCACACCTAAAAAAGAAAAGCTTCCTAAGTTGCTTCCGTAGGGGCTGATTTTCCTTACGCAGTGCATCGTGAGAACAATTTAAATGAGGTTTTGGGGTATAGATTCTAACTGGTTACAAGATAATTGCTAACAATGAAAACATCCAGCTTTGCATCAAGTCCTCAAATTCTAATTTTATGTGAGAATTAGTTCACAAATATATAATTCCAATTAGCACATGTTGTCACTTTTATGTCTGTACGATTTAGACTTTCACCCCAAAAGTTATTTTAAATCTGTCTTGGGAGAATGTTTAATATGAGTTTGGCAAATGACATTTCTGCAGACTCCTCTGGAGATGACATTTGTCAAGCTGCCATCTGAGAAGGAATTTGTGTCATTTCCTGGGTTTCATTATTGCAGATATTAGCAATCAATATGTCTTTCCTCAAACAGGACTGCAGCTGGCTCTTAGGAACCCACAGAAAGCTTTCTCTTCCACTTTAAACTGTCCTAGGGGGTATTCCGAGTGGGTGCCGATCACCCCTCAGGGACAAGAGACAGTCAGCTCTCAGACCCTGGGGTCTGGGGGCGAGAGGGTGCTGGAGAGAGAGGGAGAGAGATAGAAAGAGACAGAGAGAGATAGAGACTCAGAGACAGAGACCCAAAGAGCTATATCAGCAGGACCAACACTGAAGCTGAGCAGGGTCCCCACTACTGAGGCTGCTTGGTGGGATGAGGACACTCTGATGGGGGAAAGGACCCCGAGACCGTACAGTTGAAGCTGAGTTCAGGACACATAGGCCCCAGGGGAGGCCCTGATCCCAAAGATTTTAAAGACCAGTGCCTGTCCGTGGTGCCCACTGACTCTGCAGGCACCACGCATCGTGAGCCACTTCAAGCCATGAAGCTTTGGGGCTGATTTGTTATGCAGCGAAGGCTAACTGATACAAGGCATACGGGACTTAGGTTGGTGTCCTTCCTTTATTATCCAATAAAGAAGAAGACCATTTAGATTATATGTAAGACACAAGTAATAACCATCAATGAACTCCAGAATACCACCCAAGCTAAAAAACCAGAATTTCTGAAGCTCCCTGTGTGACCCTCCCCAACCCCACCCGCTTCCACCCCTGGGTGAAATGCCACCCTGAGTTCTGTGTTTCCTGCTCCCTGGTTTTTCAAATCCTTTTTCCACACCTGCAAGGAAGACCAAGGGATGCACTGCTTGGGTTTGGGGTGCTCTGGACCCGGTGCAAGTGGACCCGTGCCGGCACTCTGCCTCGCTGCTATCTCCTCTCCCATGAAGTCCCCGAAGGCCACACACCCTGAGATTCACCCACTTTCGTGGCTGTGTGTCCCCTACTGTCTGAACGTGTCACACCTGGTTTGTCCATTCCACCATGCCAGGTCATTTGCAAAATTACATAACTGCCATGATGATGATTCTGGCACATGCCTCCTGTCTCAGACTTCCCGCAGGTGCACAAGGGGGTCCAGGTGTGGTGCCTGGGCCATTTACTTCATGTACACACTCTGTCCTAGTCCACGTGGGCCACGATGGGAAAGGCCGGACATCGCCTGCAGGGATACACATCTCAACAGTGCTCAGTTTCCCTTAGTCTCTCTCCAAAATGTCCCCACGATTTACGCCTCCCAGTCCAACCTCCTGTTTCTCTTCCAGGCTCAAATCCTTCACTCATTTGTCTTGTTATTTGTCTTTTTTTACTGATTTGTAGGAGTTTGTTACACATTCCAGACACTAATCCTTTGCCAGCTGAATGCATTGCAAACACCTCCTCCCAGTTGGTGGCCTCTGTGTCCATTTATTTAAGGCATCGTTGATGGATTTTAATGTAGCAGAATTTGTCAATCTTTTTCCTTTGTGTTTGCACTTCTGGGGTTTTAAGAAATTATTTCTTAGTCAATGGTCATAGTATGTTCCCCTATGTTGTCTTATAAAAACATTAGAAACATTTATATTACCATTAAGTACTTAATCCATTTGGAACTGATTTTTTTTTTTTTTTAATTTTTGGCTGCATTGGGTCTTTGTTGCTGCACGCGGGCTTTCTCTGGTTGCAGCGAGCGGGGGCTGCTCTTCGTTGCGGTGTGCGGGCTTCTCATTGCAGTGGCTTCTCTTGTTGCAGAGCATGGGCTCTAGGTGCGTGGGATTCAGTAGCTGTGGGAAACAGGCTCAGTGGTTGTGGCTCATGGGCTCTAGAGTGCAGGCCCAGTAGTTGTGGCACGCGGGCTTAGTTGCTCCACGGCATGTGGGATCTTCCCAGACCAGGGCTCAAACCCATGTCTCCTGCACTGGCAGGTGGATTCTTAACCACTGCGCCACCAGGGAAGTCCCTGGAACTGATTTGTATGCACAGAGTGAAGTAAGAGTCCATTTTCTTCCTTTTTATAGATATTAACCAATTTCTCCAGTATCAGTTACTGAATGTCTCATTTCCACACTGAGGGGCAAGGCCAGCTCTACTAGAAATCACATACACGTTACTTCATCAGTTCCTTCCCAGACTCTCCACATCGTCAGGTCTGAGCTCCGGTCACCAGGGCTCCCCTGTGCTCCCTGGAGGGGCCCGCATTCAGTGAAAATTCACCACCCGGGATTTCCACTTTCTCTACAGCACTGGCCTCTGAGGCCTCCTTACTTTCCTGACAGTTTGGTGAAGTGCTGAAAAGAACTTTTAAATAGATTACACCCAGCATTTATAGTTGTTTGCAGCTGGATTATATTCAGTGCTTCATCTGCCACACTGCCAGATGTGGAAGTCCTTCATCGGGATAAACGCCTAAATCCACCACCTCCTTGCACTCCATGGTCATTCAGACTTACTGTCATGTCGCCAGTTTATTTGATCACAACCTTTCATGGCATTTCATTCTAAAGTGCACCCTGTCTAGTTCTTCCAGTGAAAGTAAACTCCTGGTCTTGGTCCCAGACTGTCTTTACTTTACCCTCACTCTTGAGTATTTTAGCTGGGTATAGAATTCCGGATTGACAATTACATTCTATCAGCACGCTGAAGATGTCTCGCTGCCCTCAGTAATCACTACCGCTGATGAGAAGTCTTTCTAACCTAATTATCTTTTTTCTATACTAATGTTTCTACTCTCTGAAAAAGTGTAATATTTTATGTATTTATGTATGTGTGTATGTATGTATGCTTGTGAACATGCGTGTGTGAGAGTATGTATATATGTGGATGTGTGTATGTATGTATGTGGGTGGGTGTGGATGTAAGTATGTGTGTGTGTGTGTGTCTGTATGTGTGGTTGGATGGATGTGGGTGTGAATGTGTGTGCATATGTGTGTATATACGTATGTATGTGGGTATGTGTGGATGTGTGTATGTGTGGATTGCATTGATGTATGTATGTGGGTGTGAATGTGTGTGCATATGTGTGTATATATGTCTGTATGTGGGTATGTGTGGATGTAATTATGTGGATGTGTAGATGTGTGGATTACGTTGATGTGTGTATGTGGGTGTGAATGTGTGTGCATATGTGTGTATGTATGTATGTGGGTGTGTGTGGATGTAAGTGTGTAGATGTGGACATGTGTGTGTACATGTGCCTCTAATGTTCTACCATTTCATTTCAACAAGATCAAGGTGCATATTTGCTTTCACTTAGTTCACTTAGTAGAAGATGCTTCCTTCAATGTTGGGAGACCCTCATCTAGCATCTGTCCAGGAACACCATACACTGTCCCCCTTCTCTTCCCTCCTCTGGAATCTCATGGATGGGCTGGACTTTCTCATTCCATTGCCCTTCCCCATGTCTCTTCTCTTTGTGAGGAAGTGACTTCCTCAGATCTACCTTTAAGTTCACTGATTTTCTCATCAACTGTGTCTAATTGACCATTTAACCTGTTTATTTCCCACATTAAATGACTCTTTTTTCATTCCTACACATTCGATCTGCTTCCTTTTCTCTTGTTTACAGTCTACCTCCTTCATTCATAGTTTCCTATTCTTGCCTTAATGCTCCTGTATTATTTTTTATCCTTACATTTGTTACCCTTTTTAAAGGAGCTCTTAGAATGTTCTACCATCTCTCGTCTTTGGGGTGCGTGTTCCCCCATTTCTTCATCAGCCCCCAGGGCTGCCCTCAGGGTGCCAGGTTTTCATCTTTCCTTTCATCACCTCCAGTGGGCTCTTCTCCATGGCAGCCTCTTGTGGAAACCCACGGCCCCAGGACACAGGACTTTCACTGGATCTACACAGATTTGTGTTTTAACTTAAGTTGTCTTCCCATAGAACTAGAGATATAAATCCCATGTCACATACAGACATGATTCAGGCAAGCATTTCCCATCTTCAATCCATTGACAAGCTCTAACTGAGCACCTGTCCCCTACCAGGCACCTCTTAGCTGACCACTGAGACTACCCTAGCCCTGACCCCTGGGCCCACCACAGCCCTGAGCCCACCACAGCCCTGAGTCCACCCCAGGCCTGACCCCTGGGCCCACCCCAGCCCTGGGCCCACCCCAGAACTGACCCCTGAGCCCACCCCAGAGCTGGCAGAGGACTGGCCACCTTGCCATTTCCACCTCTTGCCCGTGATTTCTTCAGCCCCTTTTCGCTGGGAGGGAGGCCCTTGACTCCCCTGCAAGCCTGGTCCTGGTGCCCACGTGGGACTTAAGCTCAGCCCCCAAGGCCCACCCTGAGTCTTCAGCTGCTTCTTACCCCGTCTGCCCCCAGGTTCAAGCCCGTCCCTTGTGTCTGGGTAGTGGAGAGCTCTATCCTTTTTAATCTCCTCTATGTATGTCTTGGGATGTCATATAAAAGCATTTCTAAGCCTGTGGGCTTGTTGGGAAGTTGAAGGGAGTCAAGGAGGAGCTGAGCCTGGGGATTGATGAGGGGGGTGGGTGTTGAAAAGCAGAGCAGGAACTGAGCTGCCCCCAGCCCCCCCAAAGCTGACAGGTACATGACAGGCTGACCCAACTTGGGTAGGGCAGGGGGCACCTCAATTTGTAGCCACTGGAGCTCCAGGGACCCCTAAACCCCACAGGGGCTGCTGCTCCCTGCCCCTCTCTCTACCCAGAGCTGCCGGCCCCAGACATTGGCCAGGCCCCTGACCGCTGCCCCATCTGGGGAAGGGAAGCACCCTGAATCATACCTGGTCCCCCTGCCCAGTCCCCTGCTTATGCCACGTGGGGACCCCAGCCCACCAGGTGTCGGATCCAAGGAGAGAAGGAGAGAAGGCCGGCCTTGAGTCCTCCTGGGACAGCAGAAGCAGGTGCGACAGGTCATCCAGGACCCCCCAGGACAACCACCCGAAGGGCCCTGGGTAGGGGCAGTGAGGGGGCAGGAGGGGGCAAGGAGGGGGCTCGGGAGCTGGTGGAGCAGGTCTTCTGTGAAATCTGAATACAATGGGCCTCTAACTCTCCTCCCACTGCTAAAAACTGGGAAAAGTGTCTCCACAGGCATCTGTGGGAAGGCCAGCACATTGTCAGAGTCACCTCCAGAAGCTGCAGGAAAATGTCTCCTTCCTTCATGGAAGCATGAGATTCTCCTTATTCCTGCCCCAAGATGGTGGCTCCCAGCATGCCCAGGGGTGGATGGCAGCTGTGCTCCAGTGGGGTCCCAGGAAGATTGCAGGTGCTGGGTGGACAGGCTGGAGAACCAGGGCCCAGCCCTCCTGGCTCAGAGCCGCTCATCCGAGCTGTCCCCAGGCCTCCCTGTCCCCGGGCCACATGCTGGTGAAGGGACAGGTCCCTGGGAGGGGTCAGCAGGGCCAGGTTAGGGACCCATGCAGGACGTCACATCCACTTGGCACTGTCTCCCTGGCCCTCTCTGGTCTGTAACAGGACCCTCCCACCCCCGCGAGGAGCAGAGAGAGGCTCGGGGGCCCTAGTGGGGCAGTGTGCGTGTGCGTGTGTGTGTGGGCAAGCGTACTAGTCCCTACGTGTGCATATGCAAACACGGACCTGTGTGTCTGTGCGCGTGTTGGCGTGTGTCTGTATGTCCGTGTGTTCGAGGTGTGCCTTGTACACACGTGCACGTGTGTGTGCGTGCAGAGGAGTGTTTGCAGCATGCAGGTGTGACTGCGTGTGTTGTGTGTGTGTGTACGTACTTGCCTCTACGTGCATTTGTGAGGCCCCCCCAGCTCGGAGCCAGCAGAGTCCTCACCACAACACTGACCCTTGGGCCGTGCTGGGCCCAGGCCACTCACCCAGGAGTGGTGGTCAGCAGGCCTCGTGGCCACAGGCTGAGGGTGACTCAGCCCGAGGAGGACGGAGAGCGGGGACTCGCCCCCTGGGACACACTTGTCACTTCTGATTGTCAGGACTTGGGGGGCTCCTGGCGTCCAGGGGGTCAAGGCCCTGACGCTGCTCAACATGGGTCCCAGGGCCACCCCGAGGCTCCGCTGGGATGACCGGGGATGCGCTGGCAACAGCGGAGCTCTGGACACACGCAGAGGGCTGGATGAGGCCACCTCATCACCTGTCCTCACCCTCCCGCTGCCCGAGGTCACCCGGAGGCACTCAGGAGGAGGGGCCAACTCCCGCAGCCTGGGGTCATTTAGGGCAGGTCCAGGCCGCGCTGGGGTCACGAAGCTGGGACAACCTTCCCAGGACCCTGCGTGCCCTGTTGGTCCTCTGCCCCTTTCCTCGGTGCCCCCCAAGGACCCCGGGCCCAAGCATTGGCGGCTCTGCCCTCATCCCACGACGGCCCAGATGCCAGGGGCACCACACCTTTCCTCCCTGAGGTCCCCCCCTCGACTACCCTCCTCCATGAACCCCCAGCCCAGCCCGGGCCCCTGGTTCATCCCCGCCTGAGTTACACAGACCGTGCCCCCCCACTAAGATCCCGCATCTCCATCCGCCTCACCCTCCCAAGAGAGCAAATGTTAATCATTCAGCACCAGGCCAGTCTCTGAGGCTGCGGCTTTCAGGAGGCTGTTTCATTAGTGAGCACAATTAAAGGAGAAATTGATTTCTGGCCAGAAATGATAACAAAAGAATCAGCCCTCACAGGTGGGAAGAGGCGCTTTTGAAAAGCCAGGGGGAAGGCTTTGAGATGCTAATGCAGGCCCCAGAACTGCAGGAGAGGAGGGCGGGGGCAGAGGTAGAGCGGGCACTGGGCAGCCCCAGGCCCTGCGCTCCAGCACCCGGCCCGTCCCTCTGTCTCCTCCACACCGAGGTCTGGAAGCCCACGTTCTCCCACAGACTCAGGCTCTCAGCCGCCCTGGCCAGGACCTCAGGCCACAGTCATGGCAGGCACAGCAGAGGCCTCACTGGGGCGAAAGTGTCGGGGAATCAGGGGTCACAATGCCCCATCCACAGGGCAGGGAGCCCCAAGTGATGAGTGGCGCTCTCCTTGGGGAGCCCCTGGGTCCCTGAGGACGGTGAACAGGCCGGAGCAGCCACTCCCTGTCCCACCCTTTTCCACCCAGCCCTGAGCTCTAGGCAGAGGCGCTGGGCCGTGGGGACTGTCCTGGTCAGATATCGTGTAGGCGGCCCAGGGAGGGGAACTCACCAGTCACCCAGAGCAGAAGCCCCGGACCTGTCAGTCACGTGCAGCGCAGGGAGGGGGGGACCTATATGAGTCTCCCCAACGCACTCACGGGACGTGACTCTGGAAACACACACATGCACACGCGAATGCACACGCATCCCACACACACACACGTGTGCACGCAGCGTGGCGCCGTGTACCCCTGCTGCGCAGCTGGGGGGTCGGGGGCGTTTCCTGGCAGGACGTCCAGGATGGTGACGGGGCTGCGGCCCTGAAGATGCAACAGGAGCCACGTGCTGGGGAACAGCAGGTAGGGCAGGGACGGCAGGGCCGAGCAAATGCTCTGCAGCCCCTTCTGCCTGGGGTCCCCCACCCCACATCAAGGGGCAAGACATTTGGGGTTTGCCACTGTTTTGCCAAAAGGACTGCTCCCCTTTCTTTGAAGAATGGCTTCTGCTGCTGAAAACAAACTAAAATCAGGAACCCAGGCCAAGGGGGTGCGCCTTCATGCCACACGGCCTCAGCCACCCTCTCTCCTATCCTCCTGGGCCAGTACCAGCTAGGGGCCCACGGCAGCAAATGCGGGTACTGTGTCTGCATGGCCCCCTGGGAGGCGAGAGGGGCCGGGGATGGAGAGGCTGCTTCTCATCCTTCTCCAACCTCAGGATGGCTGCGTTTTATTTTCTTGTAAAACAGGTGCATCCCACCCTACTGCGTGCCAGGCGCAGGCTGAGTTCCGTGACCTCTGCGAGCTTGTGACATCCAGGATGGTGGAGAGGCCAGGGGGCCGAGGCACCGTGATGCTTCCAGGCCCTCCCTCTGGGGCCAGCGCAGGAGGCCTGCAGGGCGAGTGGGCTGGGAGGTTGGGGGTGGATACAACAGCGCATGGAGCTCTTGAGGTTGGTCCAGGGCCCGCTCTCTCTGCGGCTCAGGGGGGTCCCAGGACTTGTGGCCTGTGGTCCTGGAGCCCAAAACAGTATTTGGGGAAGGGAGGGAGTGACCCGGAGGCTCGGGTGCACGCCAACTGGCCTGGTACTACCCACGTCCACTGGCATCCGTGGCCTCTGTTGCCTCCAAGCTGCCAGGTCAGCCTGGCGTTGCTCAAGCCAGCCCCCTGCTCTGACAAATTCCTCTGCTGGGCCCGGAGCAGACAGCTGCTCACCTAAATTCTCCTCCTAGGTAGATTGTCATCAGATAAATCAATGCCACCGGTAGCTCAAGAGATGCAGCCCTTTTATGAGTCACTGTGTCGGCGCTCCCAGGGAATCTGTCACAGCTTCTTACTGCAGGGATGTAGCCACTGCCACGGTAACTGCGCTGGGCCCCGGTGACCCCACGGCCCCACCAGCCTCCTCCGCACAGACGCTCACCTCCCATCCCAGCCGCTCTCGCGGGAGGTGATTTGTTTATACGCAAAAATGTATTTCTGTGGAGAATTGTGATTTCTGTTTTGAGTCTAAGTAGACACAATTTTAACCTACATATCAATTACTTATAGAAAATACTGAATTTTTCAGAAAAAAAAACCCGGGAGACAAGGTTGAGAGTGGGGCAGGGTGCGGGGGAGTCTTTACTTATTTTAACCAGTGAAGCCCTGACAGGGAGCTGGCAGGGCCACCTTTGGAGGGCCCGTGGCAGGGGCTGCAGGGGTGCCGTGTGTCAGGCACGGGTTTAGAATGGGATACGACTGTGCCATCTGGGGCCCCAAGGAGAGGGTAGAGCCCGGGTGACGGTCCCTTAGTGGCCCCCGAGCCAGGACCCACCTGGCCTTCCTGTGACAGTGGGAGGAGGCCACGCGGGCTGGCGACTGGACACCACGGACGGGCCTCACCCTCGTGCCCACGGCCCACTCCTCCCCAGAGGCCGCCATCCCAGGTCCAGGCCATCCCTGAAGGGCAGCTGACCCCCGCCCACTGCCCGTCACCCAGCTCAGGAAAGGTGACGTCAGGTCACAGCCACGGCACGCCTGCCCACTGAGCTGAAGGGGCCGCGGGCCGCTGCAGGGCTGGGACAGAAGAGATGCTGGGCGACGGGCAACTCCGCGCTCACCTGTGTCCACGTCCCCAGCATGACTACGGGCCTCCCTTCTCCTTCGAGGGCCCCTGGGCCCGTAAGTGAACTGCTTGTCGTCTCAGTCAACGCGGGCAGTCCGCATGCCTGTTGTGGGTCCCGGGGGAGCGTGCAGCTCCGAGGCCCCTGCTGCCCCGCGCAGCGTGGTGAGTGGCCCTGCTCTGCAGGTGGCTGCCGGGCACCGTGGACCGCCAGGCACGCTACCCGTCCGTCTCCACGCGACTCCGCACAAGCAGCCAGGGCGGGTCTCCAGGCCCGGGTGCTGACCGCGCTGAGCCCACAGCAGGGTCGAGGGGCCCTCAGAGGCGCTGGGAGCAGTCTGGTCACTGCCCAGGAAGACCCTCGACGCTGCCCACATGCTCCCACAGGCCGCTGCTGCTCCCTGGGCCCTGGGCTACGGCCCCCTCTCCCTCCAGCTCCCACAGGCCCCGCACCGCTGCCGATGGATGCTCCTCCCCGAGCCATCTCACGGCTCCTCTGTCTGAGGCTGAACCCCAGCCTCTGCTCCAGGCCATGGCCAGGGCCCCGCCTGTGCACCGGCCACGTCCTCTGGACCCCCAGCCAGATCCCTGCCCCAAAGCCGGAGACAAATTGCCTGGCAGCTCCATCCACGAGGAGCCTGGTCGACATGGAGCGGGGCAGGGACCCCTTCGGCGGCAAGCTCACGTCCTGAGCGACCAGGCCGCTAGTCGCATGTGTCACACACCAACCCTCGTCTTGCAGGGTCAGTCCTGAGACTGTCTTCGGCATCCATGAGGAGAGAGGACTGGAGGGTTCCTTTACATGTGTGCCCGGCGGTGAGCTTAGAGGGGAAGGAAGGCCCTCCCCGGCGTCCCCAGTGGCCACATGCCCACGGCCCCAGCCAGCAGCTCCTGCCAGCACTTCCCCCTTAGCAGAGAGCCAGGTGTGCGCCCAGGACAGAGCCCAGCACATCCCAAGCAGCACACAGACAGTCAGGCACCGCCGTGTCCACTCGGGAGTGACCTGGAAATACCAGCAGTGGGGACCTCCAGGCCATGGGGTTACAAGTCACTTGGCGGTGGGGAGGGGGGGCAAAGATACACAGAGCAGAGCCCACCCCCCGGTGGTTTCCCCACGGCCGCGCCCACCTGTGTACCAGCAGCACCCAACTCTGGCCACTCCTCCGGCCACCCACACCCCACCCTCCTGCACACCCACAGGCCCAGGGATCCCTCCCATTTGCTCCCGGCCACATCCTAATGTGGCCACCAGGATAGCGGGACCGCCAGGCACTGCCCCTGCACAGATGCCCTCCTGCCGCAGGGTGAGGGTCAGGCCCCACACCGGCAGCCCCTTCCCTCCCCTCCCGGAGCAGCCAGATGGGTAGGGGACTCACAGGTGGTCCCGCTAAGAGCCTGGCCCACACCTGGAGGGCACCCACCCTGCCAAAGCCGAATGAACAAGAACCCGGGGCTCAAGGTCAGCCCAGGGAGAAACTGAGCACTGACCCCAAGCCCTGGGAGGCGGGGTGGCCAACACAGCATCACCTGCGGCCTGGCCTCCATCCGGGCCGCTTGGCAGCCTGGACCACCCCCCCTACGGCCATGATGCCCAGAGACACCTCCTGAGCATGGCCTTGGCCGCCGGCTCCAGGCAGCTCATTTGTCTTGATTTTTTCCTCTTCACAGCCCGCGCTCACAGCCCTGCCCGCTGCCAGTGGCTCCTGAGGCCAGAAGAGGTTTGAGGGAAAATAATAAACAAGAACAGCTGCTACCCACCAGGCAGGCCCTCCACACTCCCAACTCTGGGGCAGGATGGGGGAGGGCTGCAGAGAGACGGGGTCCCCAGGCTGCACTCGCCTCACCTCTGCATCGTGGGCCAAGTTAGGCGGGGCCTGAGCTCCAGGGGGACAGGATGAGAAGGCAGCTCGGGCTGAGCCATGGGGCAGCGGGCGGCCGGGGCTCCTCCCGACAGAGCCCCTGACCCTAGGCACCCCCGTCACTGCGAGTCTGCATCTCCTCCAGGGATCATCGGCCCTGCCCGGAGCGCTGCAGCCTTCAGCTCAGAGGTAGGCCAGGTGCCGGGGTTGCTAATAGCAAGCAGGTGAGGCTGTCCACCCCCTGTCTTGGGCACGGGTGCAGGGTGCCCAGGTCCCCCTGCACAGGTGGAGGCAGCTCTGCCCAGAGCCCGGAGCTAAGCCTCGGGGTTTGGGGGTGAGAGTCCTCTGGGTGACGGGCTACCAGCCGAGTCAGAGCGGAGCGGGTCTTTGAGCAACAGAAGAACGAGAAGGAACTTCCTTCTCCTGAGCCTAAATCCAGCTGAAGCCCAGGCACCCACCCGACGGACCGGCAGAGGCCCATCGAAGCTACATCACGTCAAGGCGCTTTGCTCCCCCAAGGCCCCTGCATTCCTTCAGCTCTTTGCTCCAGTGTTCCTACTTCGCTGTATTTCCAGAATTTTTTTAAGTGAATCTAAGAACACTGCCCTAATTTCAAACAACAAGCAGTTCTAAGTCGATAATCTGACAGAGGACGCTCAGCGGGTGGGGACTGAAAAGTTCGGGAAAGAGGATTCGTCTACTCCCTGCACCTCTAGTGGGGGGCTGTCTGGAAGCAGAAGCCTCAGGGGGCCTTATCACAGCATCCCCTCCAGCGCTTCAGCAGGTGACTGAAGACAATGAAGACACTCGGGGGAAAATAAGAGAAAACAGAAGACAGAGGAACGTCGGACCTCGAGGAGGAAAGCTTGTTCTCGGCTCAGAAACAGCAAAGGAAAGGTCCAGGGTGAGGTAGACTGAGGGGAGCCCATCTCAAGACTGTGCGGTGACGCAGCTGACCTCACCCAGTGAGGCACCTGGGTACAGGTGATGTGTCCCACCTGGCAGGTGCCCAGAGCTGCTGGGGTGGTGCCAGTGGGGCCGCCCAAGCACCTGCCAAGAGCAGAAGGGATGCTCTGGGTACCACTCCTGAAGCATAATTTGACCACATAAATCAAACATGTTTATGTGCCCATTAATCCCCTTTTTAAAATAAAAGATCCAAACTACAGGGGGACAACCCTTGGGCTTGAAGAAACCCACTGAAGTATCGTTTATGAAATGAAAACTCGGAAATAACCTCAATACCAGCAATAAAGAAATCGGTAAATAATTATATATCCATCCACTTGAAGACATATATACACATGTCCTATAGCAGCTAAAATAGCACGGCCAGGCTAATGACAAAATATTTAAAGTTACACAATGCCTCCAGAACACAATTAAGTCTATGTTGAAAAAAATGTCCGTGGAAGAAAATATCAGGATGAAATAGACCAAATTATAACAAAAGCTATCTTTTGTGGCTGGATCTACAAATAACTTTTTTTTTTTTTTTTTTTTGGTATGCG
>NW_020172451.1:870584-897500 GCF_003031525.2 Neophocaena asiaeorientalis asiaeorientalis | reverse complement strand
ATCTCCAAATAACTTTTTTTTTTTTTTTTTTTTGTGGTATGCGGGCCTCTCACTGTTGTGGCCTCTCCCGTTGCAGAGCACAGGCTCCGGACGCGCAGGCCCAGCGGCCATGGCTCACGGGCCCAGCCGCTCCGTGGCACGCGGGATTCCCCCGGACCGGGGCACGAACCCGCGCCCCCCGCACCGGCAGGCGGACTCCCAACCACCGCGCCACCAGGGAAGCCCTACAAATGACTTTTTTAATCCTTTCTATTTTTAAGTATTTTTCAAATTCTCTTACATAAGCACACATCGTTTGCATAATGCTATACTTTAGTATATATATTTTTAATTGAGGCCAAAAAAACATTGCTTATATTGGTCAGTTATTACAAGATCCAGGACTTCCCATCATCTGGGCACTTTTGAACGTAGCACTGCAGAATTCACCCCCTCCCCACCCAAGCCCCCAGACCCAGGTGCCCGAGCCCTGCTCTGTCCCCTGTGTGGCTCAGCCCTGGCACCTGGGGCCCCGGGGCCCTCAGTGAGCAGATGTGAATGAATCGATGTTTTCTGAACGTCTGTGGTGGGGCTCTGTTAAAGGAATAAGTCCTATTAAGAAGGGCAGACCTCTAAACAGAGTGGCCACTGGATGCTTTAGGACCTGCTTAGCAAACCTACTTTTAGCTCCGTCTGCAAGCACGGGCCCGTAGGGTAAATGACTCTGGACGGATAAATCTGATGGATCTTATATGAAATACCGTGTGCTCAAGGAAAACGATTTGAACTATGAAAATAAGTCAGAAGTACCAGCTAAAAGGCCTGAGGACACAAAACAAAGTGAAACAAACACACTTTCTCGCAATGACCGGGTCTGTGACTCTGGGACGCAAAGTCCACTTTTCTGGGACCAGCAGAACTGGCCTGGGCCTTGCAGAGAAAGCAGCTTGTTTGGGGGGCTTTTCATGGTCAGAATTTCCCTCCCTGTGGAGGGTCTCTCATCTCCTGGAGGGTCTCTCATCTCCTGGAGGGTCTCTCATCTCCTGCCGCTGTCCTACTGGGGTCTTGGCAATTTTTTTAGCAACTCATTTGAGTATTTTGAGGTATGAACACTGTTAGAATAAGTTGGTTTTTTGTTTACATTGGTCTTTTCTCTGTTTTCATGATATTTTTCTTTGAATTCCAAGCATTGCTCTCATGTTAGGATCATCTGAGTGGTGCAGAAATCAGAGCACCCGGAAGGCGTGCTGCACGCGGCAGTGGGGAGGCAGGCTGGGTCAGAGGGGCTTACCCGCCATCGTGCCCTGAGGACTCCAGCCTCCCTCCATCACCTGACAGGCTGGCTTTTCTTTAGGTCACTTTTCACTGTGCAAGTGACAAGAATGTGCTTCCTTGTCCACTGACTGTCTCCCCACAGGGAGGTCAGTGACCCCATCTGTGTGTCCACCTCTAGGTCCCCAGGGCCCAGGCCTGAGCTCAGCCCAGGCAGTGCCTTGATCTACCCTCAGTGGACTGACCCTTCATCGCTGCTGTCCAGGAGGGCCTGGGGCAGGCGGGATACATCAGCCTTCTCCTCACAGGCACCACCAGGCAAGGGAGTACGAGAGCGGTCCAGCCAGCCCTCAGCGGGGGCGGGGGTCACCGGGAGCCCACCTGGGAGTTGGCAGCTGCCACCAAAAAGGATCAAAAACAGATGGTGAGGGCTTCCCTGGTGGTGCAGTGGTTGAGAGTCCCCCTGCCGATGCAGGGGACACAGATTCATGGCCCGGTCCGGGAAGATCCCACATGCCGCAGAACGGCTGGGCCCGTGAGCCATGGCCGCTGAGCCTGCGCGTCCGGAGCCTGTGCTCCGCAACGGGAGGGGCCGCAATAGTGAGAGGCCCGCGTACCGCAAAAAAAAAAAAATTGAAATGCAGTGGAAAATGTCCTAGATAACTCACCAAAGCTGACATAAGAAGAAAAGGAAAATGTAGGTGGTCCTGTATCTATTAAATACATTGAATCCATAACTTAAAACCTTTCCTCAAGGAAAAATTTCCAACAGGCTTCACCAGTGAATTCCACAAAATATTAAGGAAGAAACAACGTCAATCTTATATAAACTCCTCCAGAGACTAAAAAGCACAGAAATCTCCCCGCTCACTTCTGAAGCTGGCATAGCTTTGACACGTAAATATGACCAAGACACTATTTTTAAAGACCATTCTTACTTGTGGGATTCTTACTTAAATGGAAACTCCAAAACGAAATACTAGCAAGCCAAACCTAGCAACGCGTAAAAGGAGAAATGCCTCGTGAGCATGTGGGATTTGTTCCAGGAAGGCAAAGTTGGTTTCACATTTGAAAATCGGTCCATGTAATTTACCACATTGCTGAAGACCGGAAGAGCTTCCACATGTGAAAATGTTCCTGGGGGATCAAAACCCTCCTCCAGCTCAAGACAGATGCTGACAGCAGGGCCCCATCTACTGACTGACCTGGAGGAACAGGTGAAACCCAGTGGGATCTGGATGGAAAATGGGGAGGCAAGATGTTCTCTAAACCCCGGGGAGGCTCCCAAGGCCACCTGAGCCTGGAACCCGGCCCTCCACCCCTCTCAGCCCGGGCATCGGTCAGCAGGTCCTGCGGGTCTCCTCTGACGGTGCCCGTTCCCACTGACAGCGCTGCACTCACGGTCTTGACCCTCCTCACCTCTCAACGGCCCCATCACCAAACCACACGCCCCTACGGTGTTGTTCTCAAAGCACAAATAGGACCCGGCTACTCCCCGGCTGAACAAACCTTCATTGCCCAGAAGATAAACCCAAAATCCTGCAGGACCTCCAAGGCATTTGGCAAAATGGCCCAAGCCACCATCCAGAGTTGCCCCCAAGACGCTCGCTCACGCAGTCTGGTCTCATCCTCACAAACTCGCCCTTCCTCCTCCTGGAGCAGCTCCCCTGGGCACTCCTGTGTCCACCCTCCTTTGTTGGTCCCAAGGTGTGCCCCAAACCTGTTTCCAGGCTGACACCACACCTCCAGCTCGCATCCCCAGCACCTGGACACACGAGGTTTTCAGGAAGCAGGACAGGACGTGGGGAAGGACCAGAGGCAGGTGGGCACATGGCAGTGCCCTGTGGCTAACCGTCCAAGGGAGCAACTTCAGGACCACACCATGGTGGTGTCGGAGAGGGTACGTGGCCCAGTTAAGTCTGCAGTGGCCAGGGATGGTGCAGCCTGTCAGCAAGAGCTTACTAAGTGACCACTGTGTGCAAGGTGGCCCAAGGGGCTCTTTCTCTGATGGGAGGGGGCGTAGTGTTAATTACACAATAGTCGTAATGGACACTTTCCGAGCACTGGAGTGGACACTCCTGCTGGCCTGGTGCATGCGTGTCACCCTTGATGACCGCCAAGTCGGGGGCCGTGCAGGGACACTCCCGCCCTGCATTCTGTGCTCAGGTCACACGCGGGCCCCCAGCCTTGCCGGCGGCTCCAGACCTGCCCAGTCCACGTGGCAGCCGCTGGCCCCTGTGGTCACTGAGCACTGGAACCATGGCCCGTGCGGTCGAGGGGCTGGAACAAAGCAAATTCACTAGCAAGGAGCTTGACTTGGACAGACAGGGTTTTAAGCTGATACGCTTTTACTTCCAAGCAGAATCGATTCTGTTTTAAAAGGTGCCAGTTTTGGTCAACGTGGATGTGAATATAAAGGGAAAACGATTTTTTGTGCTCACTTCAGTTACTGAAAAACTTCTAAGCATATTTGGGACCACATGAGTATGTGAATATGCCTTCTTAGCTGTAAGTTTTATGAAACACAAATACAGACCAAGTTTGTCCAATGAAAATTCAGCCTCTGAATATGTCATACGTGTCACATCCTTACCAGGTGTCAAAGACTTAGTGTGGAAAAGCATGTAAAATACCCCATTAATAATTCATGTTGATTACACACTGGAGCGGTATTTCAGGTCTGTTGGGTGAAATAAAATATGCTGTTAGAATTGATTTTAGCTTTTTCGTTTCTACTTTTCGATGTGAGATGATGTCCACAGCTCTCATATTTCGGCTGGACGGTGCTGGTCAAGACACCTTTCTCTCAACCCTCCGAAGCCCTGGACGGAAGTGATCTGAGGTCGGCTTCAAAGTTTTCCAGTGTGGGAGGGCGTGGGGGTGGGCAAGCGCTTGATAAAACCAGACTGTCCGTGGCAGGTGGTGGGGACCCACGGGGGATTATTCTTGAAGCTGGGCAGGGCGAGGGGGACACATAAGAGCTTAGTGTATGATAGCCTCCCCTTTCAAATATGTATAAATATGTTTGAAATTTTCAATAATAGAAAGATTTTCACTTGAATCCTCAGGAGAGGCTCAAACCAGCCATCCTGGGTCAGGGGCCGTCTTGGTGCATCCATAGTGGCTGGGGAGGAGGGGCCGTGGACGGAATACCGACAGTGGGGGGAGGGTCTTTCCCCCGGGAGGGTGGGAAGTGGGGCACGGCTCTGCACATCGACCCCCCCCCAACTCCCCAGAGCAGTGCCCAGCTCAGCTGAGCACCTGGCGCCACCACGAAGGAGGGCCAGCAGGCCTGGTCCCGGCTCCGAGGGAGAGAGCGACCCGTGGCCATAGGCGGTGCTGGCCTCTCGCCGATCGCCTGTCAGTCCTCATGGGCGCAGAGCTGCCCCAGGGCACCTGCCTCTCACCTGCCTGGCCCCTCCCAGAGTCCGAGCACACGGGGCTGGGGCCTCGGAACCAGGAGTGATGCTGGGCTCTGGGCCCCGCGGCATCTTCACTAGGGCCGAGCCTCCAGCAATATCTCATTGTGCGTCTTTATCACATCAAATTCCCTGACACGGAGCTTGAATTTCTGGGAAGTGTGCCATGAGTCGAATGCTAACACATATATATGGAATCAAAAAAAAAAAACGGCTCTGAAGAATCTAGGGGCAAGATGGGAATAAAGATACAGACCTACTAGAGAATGGACTTGAGGACGTGGGGAGGGGGAAGGGTGAGCTGTGACAAAGTGAGAGAGTGGCATGGACGTATATACACTACCAAACGTAAAACAGATAGCTAGTGGGAAGCAGCCGCATAGCACAGGGAGATCAGCTCGGTGCTTTGTGACAACCTAAAGAGGTGGGATAGGGAGGGTGGGAGGGAGACGCAAGAGGGAGGAGATATGGGGATATACATATATGTATAGCTGATTCACTTTGTTATACAGCAGAAACTGACACACTGTAAAGCAATTATACTCCAATAAAGATGTTTTTAAAAAAAGAAAATAGGGAGACAAAAGACAATGTATTGAATTAAAAGTATGCAGGATAAAAGACTAAAGACCAGGGAGGAGATCAATGATAGAAAAAAGAAAAACAATTGAGAAAATCAAAAGCTGTCTTTGAATTTGGCAAACGTTTCTCAGATATGACATCAAAAATATAATCCTCTTTTCTCAAAGAACCTTAAAAGAAGAAAATTGATCAAGAGGCTCATGAAGGCAAAAGTGTCCAGGGCCCTGGAAAGTCACGTTGGCGCCCCGAAGAAACCCGAGGATCCAGGAGCTCCAGGGGCAGCCTGGCCAGTGAGGTCCCGCCTCTGCAGCCTGCTGCTGGGGGGCAGTCAGCCAGGTGTGGCCACGAAGTGTGTTATCATCCACTGCCCTTCCTCCCTGACTCGTCCGCCTCTCAGCTCTGGGCCCGACGGGCATGGACAGGAGGCACTGAGCCAGCCCACAGTGGCCCAGGGCTGGGCAAAGAGGAAGCATGGTGGACCCACGTCACTGTTTTCCCAGGCGTCCAGGAGCCCTCGGTTTCAAGTTTCTAATTTTACCAAAGAATTGGTGTGTGAGGGAAGGATTTGGCACCCCCGGTTTATAGAGGCATCAGCACACGGGCTCTGGGCAACCTGTCCATGCCACCTGAAGGGACGGACAGAGGGTGCATTTAAATGCATTCTGTTAAGTTGCTGAGCCCAGGGCCTCACGTCCAGGCTGCCAAGCCCCAGCTCGCTCTGCCCGCAGGACACGGGTCTGAAGCTGCGACTCTGTCATGCTCACGGGCGAATCCCTGGCTCTCCCTCACTCCCTACCTCCATCCACCTGTATCTCCCTCACTCTGAGCTATACCCGCCTTTGGTTAGAGACAGCCGAGGAGGGAAGTGTGCTCCCAGCCGGAGGGACCGGCCCTGCTTCCTGTGGTGCCTCCAGATGCAGCCCTCCGCCATCCTCTCTCCAGCACCTGGGGAGCCCTGGCTCAAGCAGGTGGGCCCTCTTTCCAGGGCAGGGTCCCCAGGGAGGAAGTGGCCATGGGGAGCTTGGGGGCAGATGGGGCCCTACAGTGCCACATGGCTGGGGCATGATGGGGGGGTGGGGAAGGAGAAGAGACCCCAGGTCAGGAGGGAAGGATGGCGTGTTGGCCACCTGTGTGGACTCGTGACTGGACCCAGACAGGATGAGGCCCCCAGGTGGACACAGGGTGAGTGGGAGATAAGAACACTGATGTCCAGACGCACACATGGGCACACGGGCACACACGTGCATTAGATGCATGCATACACACATACACAGACTCATGCACCTGCAGAGACACACGCACATACTCCCGTATAAACACGTACATACATATTTAAATCTACACACTTACACACAGAGGCACAGACATATATACTGACACGTAACATGTATGCACACAATATACACACATGCATGCATACAGCTGACACATACACCCACAAAGACATACACACGAACACATACACACGTGTACACATGCACCCATACACACACTCAAGTACATGACACACACGCATGCCCACGTCCAGGCAAGTGGGCAGCCTCAGTGCCTGGACGCACCGCCGGGCAGAGCCCCACAGGAGGAGCTCTCTCTCCCCACATGACTGCTCCCTGCCGGCCATCGCACACAGCCCACGTTCACTGCTTCTAGAGGCAGGAGTGCAAACCTGGCGTGTGAGAGGGAAGAGGTGTGGAGCCTCATAAAGAGCTGAGGGGCTCCCGTCACCTGGGGCCGGGGGCAGACCCCTCCTTTACAGCTGCGCTTACGTCCTGACTTCCCAGGGGGCCGAGGTACCTCATCCGTACAGCTCGCCTGTCGTGTGAGCAGCCTGCCCCCGGGGACACGCAGCCTGGCGCTCCACAGATTGGCGATTTGATTAGAAGCTGGAGTAACGCCGCCGTGGCCGCGTATGTAATTTACTTAAATGGAACAAAATGTGACACGCAGTCCTGGAACCCAGGACTGTACCTGTAGGAGCTTATTTGACACCAATTGAGACTTCGAGACTCAAGACTACAGATACTGCAAATGAAAACTCCCCGTAGGCTCTTAGTGAGGTTCACTGGTTCCTTTGATTTGGCTTGAATTCATCACAAGATAGGAAAAAAACAGACTCTATTTTTCGAGGGCTTTTTAAATAAAATCATTCTAAAGAGCATACATGTCTTCCAAAGATATAATTAAATTTCCAAATTGCAGTTTCCGGCTCTCGCCTCTGCTGCCAGTACGTGAGGGGAATCTCGCAGATATTCAAGCACCAGGAAAGTTCTCGCTCACTTCCTAGCCCTTCTGTCTACACCAGCCGAGGTGGAGCCCGGGGGGCCGCCCAGTGGAGAGAGCAGTGGGTGTGAGCCACCCAGCCTGCCCCCAGGACCAGCCCGGCCCCTGCTCTTCCCCCTGCTGGTGCACCTGGGGCGTGTGTGACTCTGCAGACCCGGATCCCCTGGGCCGGGGGTTGTATCATTTTTTGTCACTGCAAAACAGACACCCAAACTCAGCGGCTTGACGTGTGCGTAGTTGCTCACGAGTTAATGGGCCAGCAGGCTGTTCCGGTCTCAGGTAGCTTTGCCCACACGTGTGGGATCAGCTGTGAGCCGGGACACACAGTTCTGATGACTGTAGCTGGCTCTGTCCCACGTTGGGGCTCGGCGGGCTACAGGCTGGTCTGGGTAGGCCACGACCAGGATAACCGGACCCTGGTCCTCCAGCAGGCTGGCCGACCTCAGAGCTGGTGCTCAGTCATGGCACTAAAGCAGGTGGCAAGGCCGACCAGGATGAAGGAGCGGGCAATAGACTCCATAGCTTTTGGTGAGGGCCTGCAAAGTGATGGCGCGGAGCGTGGATCCTGGGAGCCCTCCATCGGGGTCATCGTCTCCATCAGAACCCACGGCGTGCAGCTGCTCTGAGCCCAGAGCTCCACTCCCTGCCCTGCAAGATCAGAAGGGCCCTCATGCCTCCCCCCAGACCAGGTGTCCGGCCCAAGCTGCTGGAGGACAGCGGCCATCTGCCCTGCTGCCCGTCCCTGAGGCACCCACAGTGACGTCTGTCGAGGGCGCCCCCCTCCCTTGGGAGAGCTGACTGTTCAAAGGTAAAGCTTGTGAGCAGGAAAAAACTGCTGGAAAACAGACACTGAGGCCTCCCCGCTCTCTTTATAAATACCCCATTTGCCTGAAGCAAGGGCCTCGTGCTCTAACAGATTGATCTACCGACACCTCTTCCCGCCGAAGACGCACGATGTCCCACGCCAGCCTTAGATCTGTCCACGGAGATGTCCTTCAAAGCCAGGACAGCAAAACGTAAATAGTCTCCGTGCTGTAGAGAGAGATTCCTTCTTTCTGATGGGGGATCAGTAACCCCGCACTTCAGTTTAACTTCCAGGCTCACACACAACCAGCAGGCCTTACACCTTCCTCTTATCAGATTTCATTAGACGGTCCTTCCGAGTCGCACCTCTTACATCACTATTGCCGTTGTGTTTCTCCTAAGAGCCGTGTGCAGGAATATATGCTAAATTAACCCACAATGTTCGCTTCAGCTTCACAGTTGAGAGCTTTTATATTAAATGTCAATAAAGATTTTTAATTTGTGTGTTTAACATTGTGGGCTTGAAAACAAAAGCAAGAAGAAAACATTTTAATGAGAAACAGCATATCGAGAGGCAAATATCTACCACCTTTCAGTGAGGAGCTTCCCAGGAAAAAGGCATAAAAGTGCCTGCAGTTTTTCCTGTTTGAAGAATAGAACTACTTTAAGAGGCCAGATGGGTAAGTTACAGGGAAGATCTTTGCGCCCGGGGACAAGAGCGTGTCCCAGCATCTGCTGGCCGTCATGCTAACTTCTACAAGCATCCCGGATGCTTGTAGAAGGATGACTGAGCACAAAGTTCCCAGGTCTGGGGGACTCGGCCTCCACCTCTGCCTCTCTCTGGGGCAGCGAATAGTCTGGGGCTCGGCCTCTGGTGGCCTCTTCTGCCCAGATCTGACCGGAGGCAGTCCTGGAGGCAGTCTCCCGCCCCGCCCCCCGTGGCCTGGGTGGCACGTAAGGCTGCAGTTGGGCGTGGAAAACAAGCCACCGTGTAGACACCATGGGGCAGTCTACCTGGAGGAATTCGATCCACAGGGAGGAATTTGGAAGGATGGGCTGTGGTACGAACAGGAGGTAAGGAATAGACACAGAAAAGAAAGCGGCTCTCCCCACGGGGCCGTGAGCACAAAAGGTCCCTTCGACCCAGAGCTCTACTTTGGGAAGATGGAAAAGTTCTGGAGATGATGGAGGTGACGATCACACAGCAATGGGAATGTACTTAATGCCCCTGAGCTGTACGCCTAAAAATAGTTAAAATGGTAAATCTTACGTCTATTTTTACCGTAATTCAAAACCAAATAAATAAAGCCCTAAAAAGCCCAATCTTTGTGGAAAATGCATTTATGCCCAATTGATACTGTTTGAAATCCATCTGGTGGTCACCTACTCAAATGAAGACTGATCAAGAAGACAGAGCCATGTCAAGGAGACCACGTCTCTGCACAGGAAGACCCCATCGGCTCCCCCAAACTCCAG
The DNA here is from genome assembly GCF_003031525.2 of Neophocaena asiaeorientalis asiaeorientalis. NCBI lineage: Eukaryota > Metazoa > Chordata > Mammalia > Artiodactyla > Phocoenidae > Neophocaena > Neophocaena asiaeorientalis. The sequence continues at coordinate 887,688 of NW_020172451.1, read as the reverse complement.
ACCAACATCCAAGCCCCTGGGCAGCTGACCGAAGGGCCTCAGACCGTGCGGCCCCAGCTCGAGCTTTGCCGCCGGCTCGGTCCTCTTCCATCCTCCCGTCCTGTGAAGGACAGCGCTCCCTGGGTTAGTCTACATCTTCCAGGAATGAGACGCCGACAGTGAACTACGGGAGCAAGAGGTTCCCCAGGGGAGCCCCAGTGAGGGCGGAGTGAGGGTGCACATCCGAGGACTCTCTGGCTGGCAGGAGCCCTCAGGGCAAACCAGGCACCAGAGGAGCCTCTGCCCCAGGGGCAGGCCCGCCGAGATCCCCGCCATGCTTGGTCCTGGGCTGTGGTGGTGGATTTCACATCACAGGCACCCACGAGCCCCTGTTGGCGGTCTGCAGCTGCGTTCTCATAGCCAGGACTCTGCCCATCACTCCTGCACCCCAACCTCCAGCCCCCACTGACTCACTGCACCCACACCGCCAGCCACGTGGGCACAGAGTGCCCATCCCTCTGCCCACCAGTGCCCAGCACTGGGGCCAGAAGGTGCTCTTGAAACGCGCACCTGACCGCGGGCTTGGAGCACTGGAGCCCCGTGGCCCCTCAGACAAGGCCAGGCCCCCCCTCCCGCCGCAGGCTCACTGACCTCCCAAAGGCCTCTGCTCCCTCCTGCCTCAGGGCCTTTGCACGACTGCTCCAGCTGGGAAGGCGGTCTTCACTTAAGCCCCTGGGCTCCCCTCACCGTCACCGTCAAGCCATCACTCACTGTCACACTTCCTGCACTCCTGGAAATGCCTTCCTTAAGACCAGCAGTGGCCACCATGGTGTCCTTGAGCCCAGAGGTCCCCGAGCCCCTGGGCCCAAACTCCTTCCCATAAAACATCACGACATCACCTGCTGCTTCACTGAATCGACGTTTGCACTGATGATGTGGAAGCTGCCGGTAGCCAAGCCGGAGGAGGCTGCCGCCCGGCGCGGGATGTGCGTGGAGGGGTCGATGGATGGGGAGGGCGGTGACCAGGCTTGTGGGGTGACCATGCTGTAGGGTGTACAGACGCTGCACACTTGAAACTTATAAAAAAAAATAACAATGCTAACAGCGGACTCAATTCACGGGGTTGTGGTGAGGAAGTGAGAGAAGGCGTGGGCAGCGCTCGCTCCGTCGTCCGGAACTGCCACGTGTCCACAAGCCCTCCCAGGCCCTGCAGAGCGGACGGCTCCCCTCCCTCCGGACCTGACCTCACTGGGGTCCGTCTAGCACGTGAGGTTCGCCACAGGTGCTGGCACACACCCTGTGCCGAATTAAAGAGATTCCCGGCTGAGCCCATCATGCGAACTGTTTTTCATCAGGGATGAAACTTAGAATTTTTATTGAATGGTTTATTAACCTCTGTTTCTATATTTTCACTCAATATTTAATGTTATCCATTGAGTTACTAGTACTGAATGTTGCAGTACCCTGCTAGATTTGACTTACGTATGTTTTATTTAGGATTTTACTTGCGTCTTCAATAAGATAGAACTTTTTTTTTTTTCTCTGATCTGGGTGTCAGGGTTGTGCCGGTTTCATAAAGTAAGTTAAGTGCCGTATTTTCTACAGCATCAACACCGCGTGCCTCCACTGGGACCCTCCTCCTGAGACTTCCCAGCAGCCCCTACCTAACACTCTGTCCTGGGAGCGCATGGCACCGGGAGGAGGGCTCATTCTCTGCACCTCTGCTCTGACGGGTGGTTGCTTGTTGCTGGTGTTTGGTTTGGGGTGGGGACCTGTGTGCAGAGACTCTAATACACGTAGTCACCAGCTTTCTCAATTACATATCCTTCGTGAGTTGTACTTTTGAAAAAACAACAAAAAGGACACTTTTGTCTTGTTGAATGCACTTTGCCTTGAATTTCATTTTGTCTAATACCAGTATGTTTGCTTTATTGGTTGACAATCGGCTGGTATATGTTTTATTTTGTGTGTTTCACCTTCTTTGAGGTTGTCTCTCATAATCACGATAGGGCTGGAATCATTTCTTTACTCAGTGTGAGAGCCTCTGTCTTTAAATAGAAAACGTCCAGCCTGCCGCTGTGCTTTGGAGGCCCACGTGTGTCGCAGCCCAGCCCTTTCTCCCTCCCGGGCGTCCTATTTCCACGTTTGCCCGACTTCGCTTTTTCTGCCCATGGCTGGATGACGCTTTCTCTGTTCTGTTTCTCCCTTTGGAAAGTTATCTGTCCAATTTCTAGTGGTTACCCTAATTTCTAAAAATAGGTTAACTAGATTTTTAAAATAGTACGTGCTCGTTATAAAAAGTTAAGGCAATACAAAATGAAAGGAAAGAATTAAAATTTTAAATCTTGCCCTGTAACCCCTGGTGAATACAACTCATCCCCCCTCAAACTGTCCACGGGAAGGAGAGCGAACCAGCAAACGGACAGAATGGGCTGTAAAAGCGGCTTCACACGACAAATGCTAACTTCCATTAAGAGTTTTATGTTTTACTTGAAAGAAACAGATTTTTTTTTTTAAGTGAAAGTGAAGAGCTTGCTGAAATATGTTATTCCTTCTCCAAAGTTCCCTAAAAGAAAATCCCACCAAACCAGGGCGGGCGGGGGAGTAGAAATTACAAAAATATATTAAAAGGTTGGAGCGCTTTTAAATTGCATGGTTTTAATTCTAAGCACGTATAGTTACTCACTGGCACTGAATTTGAGGAAACTCCCCACTTCTCTGCCCACCTCCCGAGGGTCACTAAGGAGGCCATTGATTTCGCTGCTAGGTTTCCGCCGCCTGCATTCTCTTGCATCACGGCCACCTCAGCTCTCCAGTGAACTGGACGCTTGCCCGCCTCCATCCCTTCATCCCCAGCTCCTGCTGGAACAGCCCTGCTCCACTGGATTTTGCCATCTTGTTGTCCCGTGTTGATCATTCTGGGTCCTTTCAGTCTTTGAATTCAAGTAACATTTTCCTTCCATTACATTTTCTTTATCGTGGTAAAATGTACATAACATGAAATGTACCATCTTTACCATTTTTCAGCGTAAGTTCAGGGGCACTAATTACATTCACTTTGTTGTCCAAACCATCACCACCATCTGTCTCTAGAACTTTCTCAGCTTCCTAATCTGAAACTCTGTCCCCGTTACACAGTCACTCTCCATCCCCTCCCCCAACCCCTGTCAATCCCCTTCTACTTTCTGTCTCTATAAATTTGACTACTCTAGGGCCCTTATATAAGTGGGATCATATAATATTTGTCCTTTTGTGACTGGTTTATTTCACTGGGCATAATGTTTTCAGGGTTCATCCATGTTGTAGCAGGTGTCAGAATCCCCTTCCTTTTTAAGGTTGAATAATGTTCCCTTGTATGTAGGGACCAAGTTCTGTTACCCATTCACTTGCCCGTGGACACTTGAGGTGTTTCCACCTTTGACTATTGTCAACCATGCTGCTGAACGTGGTGTACAAACATCTGTTCAGGTCCCTGCATTCAGTTCTCTGGGGTACGTACCCAGGAGCGGAATTGCTGGATCGTACGGTAATTCCGCGTTTAATTCTTGAGGAACCGCCGTACTGTTTTCCACAGTGCCTGCACCATTTACATTCCCACCAGCACTGCACAAAGTTTCCAGTTTCTCCACATCCTCAACAACCTTCGCCCTATTCTGTTTTTTATAGGAGTCATCGTAATGGGTATGAGGTGGGTTCACGTGTGCCTTTTATTCTTTTTCTCTTTTATTCATGTGGCTTTGATTTGCATTTCCCTAATGATTAGTGATTGGTATCTTCTTTGGAGAAATATCCTTTCAAGTATTTTGCCCTTTTTTTATCAGGTTGTTTGTTTTTTGTTGATGAGTTGTAGGAATTCTTTGTTTATTCTAGATATTAGACCCTCATCTGATATATGATTTGCAAATATTTTCTCCTAGTCCATGGGCTGTCTTTCACTCTGTTGATAGGGTCCTTTGATGCACAAAAGAGCCCTATTTAATTCTGAGGAAGTCTAATTTACCTATTTTTTATTCTGTTGCCTATGCTGTTGGTGTCATATCCAAGAACTCATTGCCAACCCGCTGTCATGAAGCTTTTCCCCTTTGTTTTCTTCTAAGACTTGTATGGTTGTAGCTCTTGTGTTTAGGTATTTGACCCATTTTGAGTTCATTTTTGTATATGGTGTTAAGTAAGGGTCCAACTTCATTCTTCTGCACGTGGATATCCAGTTTTCCCTTTCCCTATTGAATGGTCTTGGCAGCCTTGTTGGAAACCTTTTGGCCATACTTGCCAAGAGCATTTATGTCTGGGCTGTCCATTCTAGTCCATAGGTCTGGATGTTGGTCTTCATGCCACGCTGTTTGATTACTGCAGCTTTGTAGTAACTTTGAAAACAGGAAGTGAGTCCTCCAGATTTGTTCTTCTTTTTCCAGACGTGTTAGCTACTCTGGGTCCAGATCCGATATGAAGTTTAGAGTGAATTGTTCTATTTCAGCCAAAAAAATAACACCGGGATTTTAAAAGAGGTTGCATCAAATTTGTAGATCATTTTTTTGGCGGTACGCGGGCCTCTCACTGTTGTGGCCACTCCCGTTGCGGAGCACAGGCTCCGGACGCACAGGCTCAGCGGCCATGGCTCACGGGCCCAGCCGCTCCGCGGCACGTGGGATCTTCCCGGACCGGGGCACGAACCCACGTCCCCTGCATCGGCGGGCAGACTCTCAACCACTGTGCCACCAGGGAAGCCCACTGAGTTTATTTCTTAATTCTAAAAGAGTTTTTGTGGAATCTTTACACTTTCCTACATGTAAGATCATGTCACTTGCAAACAGAGATAATTTTACATCTTCCTTTCCAACTTGAATGGCTTTTAGTTCTCTTTTTCCCCTAATTGCTCTTGCTGGTACTTCGGTGCCAGGTTGAATAGAAGATGGGAAATGGGCATTCTGACTTGCTCCTGTTCCTACAAGAAACACTTTTATTGCTTCACCCTTAGTTATGATGTTTGCTGTGGGCTTTTTTATATGACCCTTATTATGTTGAGGTAGTTTCATTCTATTCCTAGTTTTCTGAGTGTTTTCTTGTTTCATGTCTTTCTTAATGGAAGTATAATTGGCATACAATGCTATATTAGTTTCAGGTGTACAATGTACTGGTTCAACTTTTATATACATTACAACATGATCACCACGACGGTTGGGTATTTTTATCGTGAAAGTGTGTTGGATTTTGTTACTTTTTCTGCATCGGTTGAAATGGTCATGTGTTTCTTTTTTTTCTTCATTCTGTTAATGTGGTATATTTTCATAGATTGAACCATTTTTGCACTCCAGGGGTAAATCCCACTTGAACGTGGGGTATAATCTTTTTCATATGTTTCTGAACTTCTTTTTTTTAGTATTTTGTTGAGCCTTTCATTACTTTTTAAAATAAAATTTTTCTGTTCCATTTATTTGTATTCATATTCAGAAATACCAAGTAATACATTTGTCTTCCCTTTGTGTGTCTTATGTATCTCTGTGCCTCTATAATATACATAGATAGATAGATAGGTGATAGATAGATAGATACAGAAAGATAGATAGATAGATACAAAAATATAGATAGACAGATAGATGATAGATAGATACAGAAAGATAGATAGATAGATAGGTAGACAGACAGAAAGATGGATATCTCTCTGGGGAGAGATCCAGGACTTTGCACCAGATGCGGGGACCAGATGGCATCTTGAAGTATCTCCTTGGTGGTGAGGAAGACATTGTGGTACATGGGTTTCACGCATTGGAAAAATGGCGCATCCATTATTCGGTAATCAGAAGAAAGCAGTGTGTCAGAAACTGACTATCTGGTCACCGAATCTGTTTCCCCTTTTGCCTGGACACACACCTAAACGACATTTCCGGCCTCCCTTGCAGTCAGAGCCCGTCGTGTGCCTGAGTTCCGGCAGATGTGCGTGGGTGGTAGGAGTGGGGTGTGAGGCTTGCAGCCTGGTCCTCGAGAGCCACCTGCACACGGTCCTCCATGCTGTCCCCCGCTCTGCCTGGAGCAGAGGGGACCCAAGAGCAACCTCTGGGCCCATGTGGGAGGTGGAGGGCTCACAGGACGGAGGGATCCCGTCCTTAGTCTTGGCCGTGAGATCATCAACCGAGGGGCCTAGCCCCCTCCTCAGGTGTGTCTTGCAGGCGAGCAGAGCACCCCCTGTGGTGGCAGGTCAGGGATGGACCGCCAGACCTCAGGGGTGTCCCCGGCCCCGACAGCAGAGTCGGGGACCCTGCCGTGCACACACCTCGCTCCCAGCACAGATAAGCCTATAGTTTCCCTGGCGCTGCTCATAATTATTCCATTTTAACCAAAGTCACACTAATTGGGGACGGGGGTGTTGTGACCCTTGTTTACACAAGAGGAAGGCTCCGTCCTCCACCCAGCAGCCCTCACTGCTCACTTCCTGCTTCGTTTGCCGAGCACCTTACACGCCCCTGTCCTGCTCCACTGATGCCAGAGCTGTCTCCTGGGGGGACGGTTCTCAAAGCACGTGACTTTGGGCCACGTGGGCCTTGCGCACTTTCGATGTGTCTGCAGCTGCGCTCAAAGACCCAACCTCATTATCGAGAAAGTCTGGCCTCTCCTGGAGCTGCCCGCGCTGCTGCAGGGAAATCCAGTCCTGTTTCTGCCCAGAGGAGTGTGGGCCATTACCAGGAGCAGAGCAGGAGGACGAGGAGGGGGGGGCGTGGCCCAGGGGGTCCAGCACCCAGTCCTGGGAGGGCTAGGGCGCGCAGGTGGGCGCTAGGAGCGAGGTGTGTGCACGGCAGGCTCCCCGGCTCTGCTGTCGGGGCCGGGGACACCCCTGAGGTCTGGAGGTCCATCCCTGACCTCCCACCACAGGGGGTGCTCTGCTCGCCTGCAGGACACACCTGAGGAGGGGGCTTGGCCCCTCTGTTGATGATCTCATGGCCAAGACTAAGTCCAAGTGAGCTGCCGCCGAGGGAGGAGTGTCCTGAGCTGGGCCAGGCCCTGGGGGCCCGGAGAGGGAGGTGGCCAGCCCTGAGCAGGGCACACGTGGGGCCACCCACGCCGCCCCTGGAATCTGGTTCCCGAGGGCGGGAGGGGCACTGTCCGAGGTGCTGACCAGCCCAGCTCAGGCTGAGGGAGGCGTGGCAGAGACACTCGCTAGACTGCCACAGGTGACACAACACTGGCAACGTTTATCGATGGACTCGGGCTGCAGGAGGACGTGCTGTCAGGGACAGAGAGGTGCTTCCGCAAGAGCAGATGGGGAAGACGCCCTGCACAGCCCCCGTTCTCAGGGGCCAGAGGGGCCGGGAGGCACCGCCCAGGAACTGACGGGACTCAGCTGTCTGCCCACGGCCACCAAATTGCCAAAAACCCCCAGGCCCCTGGCTTCTCTCCCACTCGGGCAAGGCGCCCACAAGGCTTGAGCCAGCCCAAGCCTAGAGCTCCGGCCGGGAGCAGTGCAGCACTAAACAGAGCCTGAGCAGGGGGGCCGGTTGTGGTGGGCAGTTGGGGGTTCCAGCCACGCAAGAGAAAGGCTATGGGAGGACGAGCGGTGAGCGTCCTGGAGAAGGGGTGGCAGTGGAGGACCAGGACGGTGGCCTCAGGTCTGGCAATGGAAGGAAGGAGCAGAGGTGCTGGGCAGCCTTGCTGGGCTTAAGTTCAGTGAAAGAAAGCATTTTCTGGATCACAGAACTGCCCAGAAATAGACCAGGCGTTCCTGTGAAAGGGTGAGCTCCCCGTCAGCTCTGTAACTTCAGGAGCTATAACTTCAGGCACACACATCCAAGTTCGACCACAAAGAAGCGTGGGTTTCTTCCTGGAGGGGAAGGTGGACCACCGGGCCCCGTGCAGACCATGGTGTCCTCACCCCAAAGTCACACTGATCTCTGACTCCATCCTGACACTGGGGCCGAGGTTCCTCTGCTGTTGACGGGAATAGTTTGCAGCTGTGTGTCCATATTGGCTTCTACCAAGCCCAGCTATTTATAACCCTTTCCAAACGGAAATATAAAGAAATGTGTTGGCAATTTTGTCTTTATTTCATAAAACACAGGATGAGGCCAAATGGGAGTCGGTTTCCGAAGGAGCACAATTACAGCTCTGAAAAACTGAGTTCGCTTTTAGCCGCAAATATTATTCACAGGAAATCTCTTGTTTTGTTCAAAGAAGCTGTGTGTTGACAAATTTCTTTGCCTCAAATCCCAGAGGGTTTCACAGCCCCCAGAGTTAGGGTTCTACCTTGGGCTGGGGGGCTTGCATCCCACCCACCAGGGACCCCCAGCCCCCTTAAGGGCTGACGAAGGGCAGGGTGACCAGGTCGCACGCAACTGGGAAAGCTGATCTCCCACCACCCCAGCCCACCAGCTGGAAGATCATCCCCTCCGTCACCAGGTTACAGAAAAGCCCTCCTTGCTCCCACAGCAGCTCAGCCCCCAGCCCCTGCCTTGTGTGTTTCCCACCCCAGGAGCTGCATCCACACTGTCCATCTCTCCCGCTGGATGTCAGCTGCCTGAGAGCGGAGGGGCCCTCTCTGGTGCCTGCTGCAGACCCCACACCCAGGACAGGGGCCGGCAGAGCCCCAAGGAAGGCACCAGCCTAGGAAGACTTCCCGGAGGCAGCAATGTCTGAGCCGACCTGGAAGCATGAGGAGGGAGATCACGCTCTGGACTCTGGGCTCCCTCAGTGAGCGGGGCTGGGACTCAGGGGCCTGCTGGGCCCGTGGGCACGTGGGTGGGCCATCCTCCCCAGTGGACAGAGACAGCTGGGGCTCTGCCAGGTGAGAGCCTGAGACTGGAGACGGGGTGGGGCTGCCCACCTCCCACCTCTGCGCCCAGAGTCAGACCCGCCCTCGCAGGACGCCCAGGGCCCCCTGCTGCTTACCCTCCCGCTGGCAGAGCAGACCCGACCCTGCCTCAGGGTCCCGCCCCCAGGGCACATCAGCGCATGCCCCTAAGTTGAGTTCTCCTTGAGCATCCCCGCAGGGCCCAGGGCTCAGTCGACACCTTCCCGCCGGGTGAGACAGACCCCTTCTCAGTGGCAGACGGGGACCCAACTGAGTGTGTGCCACGCTCAGGCCACGACCGCCCTCATGGGGTGGGGAGCCTCACCTTCGCCTCTGAGTGCGGCCAGTCCAAGGCCAGGCACGGTCCGCTGCCCCACAGGAGGGTCCACTGACGCCGAGGCCTGGTGAGGACAGACAGGCTGCCGTCACTGTGGGAGGCGAGGGGACGGCAGACCACCCACTGCTGTTGGAGGGGACGAGGGCACCGCGCGGCTGCCTGCTGCCCGCTGCGCCCCAGGGCTTCCTGCGGTGACTCTTCATCAGCACGTCCTGTCCTCTGTCTGTTTCACAGACGTCTGTCTCAGCTGTGGCCGAGAGCCACAAGGTCGAGCAGCTCTGACCCCAGGACACCACACGGAAAAGACCCAACTGAGAAGAAGGACGCAGGGTGGCAGACCCCCGACGGCCCCGCCAATGACGGGGAGTCGCCGGCCCAGGGCGGGGCTCCCACGGAATGCTCCCAGCATGACCCCCTGGGCCAAGGGTAGGCTTTCCCACTCTGCCAGCGTCCAGCCCCCAGACCCGGCGAGCCGGCACCGAGGCCGGAATCCCTCCCACCCAGCGCCTTCCCAGCATGGGGACTGGCACGGGGACAGTAAGTCCCCAGGCACCACGTCCCCAGTGAGTGACGGGGCCATCTTCTGTTTTTCGCATAAAAATGATTTTGCCAAATGCACAAAATCGTAGAGCATTTTAGGTCCCCGAGTGAAACGGCCGAGTTTCCTGAGGAGACGACGGGCGCTTGTGCATCTTCCGATGACACAAGGCAGTGCGTCAGGAGAGCCTCAAGCAGTGTTCCAGGGCGGGGAGGGGTCTGTGGCCCACCCGCTGCACAGAGAAGTCTTTGCGGACCACTGCCCCACCCAGGGCCCTCCTCTCCCAGAGGAGCAGGAACTGGCTCTGACCAGGCCCACCAAGGGCAGCTTTCAATATTTTCGTAATAACTCAAAGGAGCCTAAAGGAAGAAACGCTGGGGAGAGTCCAGGTGGGCTTGGTCTGGCCCCTCTCCAAGACCCTCACCCAGCCACGACCAGCACCCCAGCCTCACTGCCAGCTCCAGGCCTAGAGCCCCTCCCAGAACAGACGGCACAGACCTCCTCGGCCCCGGCTTCTGTCCTCCAAGCCAGGATGCCCACAGCCTCCCCTCCATCAGGGCCAGGCAGCCCCCGCCCGGCCGTGCCCAGCCCCCAGGGCGGCACCCACCGTGCAGGTGTGACTCAGGTGTAGGCCCCTGAGTCCCACCTCTCCTGGCTGAGGCCAGAAGGAGTCGTACCCTCTGCTCAGAGGCAAGAGGTCATAGGCTCACCCGTGAGCCCCCGGAGTCCCCATGGTGCTGGGAATCCTGAGACCGTGGTCCTTCTGCACAGCAGCCCCACGGGGACCGGGCTGTCCTCTCCTATCTTTGGCCCTGGGGTGAGAGGCCAGCGTCCCTGTCAAGAGAGAAGAGAATGCACAGATCATGCATACGCATGGCCTCATCGCCAGGCTCATGAAAAGCAACAATATGTATGTGCAGGAGGCAGAGAGAGACGCACAGCTATTCCCAACTTCAGCCCTTCTGTCTTTAAAATTATGGTTAGTAATTAGCAGAGGATTTTGACCTAAAAAAAGAAGAGTAATAAGACAGTTAATGGCTTCCAAACTAATTATAAATATGGCCCTAATTGGAAAAGCAACTCCATAAAAGTGATAACTTGGCTCGCGCGCAGGAAAGATGGTACGCGCGTGGCGCCCATGGACATCAGCACCGCCTTTAATCTCCGGGGCCCAGAGTCTGAGTCCCCTTCGGATCTGTGCCTTCCTGCCCTGCCTCCCAGCGGGGTGGTTGCATAAAGGAGCTGTTTGATAGTTACCATTTTTTATATATAATGGCTTTATTGAAATAAAATTCACATATTATTCAACTCACCCATTTAAAGTGTACAATTCAATGCCTTTTAGTATATTTATGGAATTCTGCATCTACCACCACCGTCGATTTTAGAGTATTTTTATCACTCCCAAAGCCCCACTCCCCCAGCCCCTGGCAGCCAGTGATGTACTTTCTATCTCTATCGATGTGTCTTCCCTGGACAGTTCATATAAATGGAATCATACAACACATGGTCCTTTGAGACTGGCTTCTTTCACTTAGCATATTATTTTCAAGGTTCATCCATATTGCAGCATGTGTCAGTATTTCATTACTTTTTACGGTTGAATAATATTCCATTATACAGATACACCACATTTTGTTTATTTAACCTTTGACAGACATTTGGTTTGTTTCCAATTTTGGGCTATTACAAACAATGCTGCTGTAAGCATTTACCTACAAGGTTTTGTGTGGACATATGCTTCCACTTCTCTTGGGTATATACCTAGGAGTAGAATCCCTGAGTCATCTGGTAGCTCTACATTTAACCCTTTGAGGAACTGCTAAACTGTTTTCCCAAGTGGCTGCACCATTTGTCATCCTGACCAGCAGTGCACGAGAGTTCCAACTTCACCACATCCTCACCAACAATTGTAATCCTCTGTCCTTTAGACGCTATCCGTCCTGTTGGGTGTGACGTGGTATCTCGTTGTGGTTTTGGTTTGCATCTTCCGGATGGCTAACGATGTTGAGCCCCTTTTCGTGTGCTCATCGGCCGTTTGTATCTCTTCTTTGGAGAAATGTCTTTCAGATCCTTTGCTCATTTGTCAATTAAATTTTTCATTTAGTATTGAGCTGTAATGGTATCTTTTATAATTCTTACATATTCTGGATACAAATCATTAGCAGATATATGATTTGCAAATATTTTTTCTAATTCTCTGGGTTGTCTTTTCGTTTTATTGAGAGTGTCCTTCAATGCCCACATTTTTCAGTTTTGATGAAGTCCAGCTTATCTATTTTTCCCTTTGTTGCTTGTGCTTTTGGTGTCATAGTTAAGAAACCATTACCTAATCCAAGGTCATGATGATTTATACCTATGTTTCCTTCTAAGAGTTGTATAGTTTTAGCTCTTACAACTGGATCCTTGATCCATTTTGATTTCGTTTTTGCATGTAGTCTGAGGTAGGGATCTAAATGTATTCTTTTGCATGGGCGTATCCAGTTGTTCCAACCCTATTAGTTGAAAAAACGATTCTTTTCCCCCAAAACGAATGGTCTTAGCACCCTCGTCAAAAATCAGTTGACTTCCAGTGTAGGGTTTTATTTGGGGGCTTTCTATTCTACTCCACTGATCTATGTGTCTATCCTTATGGCAGTACCACACTGTCTTCATTACTGCAGCTTTGTAGTAAGTTTTGAAATCAGGACGTATGCATCCTCCAACTTCGTTCATCTTTTTTCAAGATTGGTTTACCCTGTTCAGAGTCCCTTGAGTTCCATATGAACTTTAGAAAGACTCCTATTTCTACAAAGAAGTCAGCTTAGATTTTGATCGGGATAACAATTCATCTGGGGATCAATTGGGGAGTATTGCCATCTTAACAATATTAAATCTTCTGATCCATGAACATGGGTTTCTTTCCATTTATTTAGATCTAATTTAATTTCTTTCAACAATGTTTTGTAGTTTTCAGAGGGCAAGTTTGCTCTTCTTTTGTTAAACTTATTCCTAAGTATTTTATTATTTTGATGCTATTGGGTTTTTTTGGGTATTTTGTGTGTGTTTTTTTTGCGGTACGCGGGCCTCTCACTGCTGTGGCCTCTCCCGTTGCAGAGCACAGGCTCCGGACGCGCATGCCCAGTGGCCATGGCTCACGGGCCCAGCCGCTCCGCGGCACGTGGGATCTTCCCGGACCGGGGCACGAACCCGCGTCCCCTGCATCAGCAGGCGGACTCTCAACCACTGCGCCACCAGGGAAGCCTGACACTATTGTTAAGTGTCATCGTTTTCCTAATTTCATTTTCAGTTTGCTCGGTGCTACTGTATAGAAATACATTTTATTTTTGTATATGAATCTTGTAACCTGCAAACTTTCTGAACTTGTTTATGGGCCCCAATAGTTTTCAGTAGAGTTCTTGAATTTTCATATACAAAATCATGTCATCAGCAAATGGTAATACTTTTACTTCTTCCTTTCCAATACTGATGCCTTTCTTTCCTTTTCTTTTCTTTTCTTTTCTTTTTTCTTTTCCTAATGCCCTGGCTAGAACCTCCGGTGTGATGTTGGAAAGGCTATGAGTGGACATCCCTGTCTTGTTCCTCGTCTTAGGGGAAAGCATTCAGTCTCTCACCATCAGGTGTTACACAAACTCTGCCTTTTCCCTAAACGCCTTTATCAGGTTGAAGGACTTCCCCTTTATTCCTAGTTTAACTCTTTTTATCATGAAGGGGTTTGAATTTTACCACATGTTTTTCTGCACCTATTGAGATGATCGTGTGTTTTCTGTCTTTTATTCTACTGATTTTCAGATGGGCTGGGTTACTTTAGTGAAGTCTGTTTCCCACCGGGTGAAGCCTTTGGTGTCACTGTCAGGTGTCTCAGCCTTGGGGGCGTGCAGTCACCTGGCTGACAGGCTCCCACCTGCTGCGTCTTTCCCTGTCTCTCCGTCAGGCTTCTGCCTCATTTGACGTCACACCCAGCCTGTTCAGCTCCACTGATCACCAGCAGCTGTTCTGCTACTTTCACTGCTGGAACATAAGTTACTCAGCAGGTAATCCAGCTAAATCCAGGCCGGTCTTTGAGGTTTGCTGTGGCCCAGGGGGGCTCTTCTCAGCTGTGTATTTCCATGGTTCTTTCTAGTGTTCCATGGGGTAGCGCATGCTGTTAATTAAGAAGAGCTACTGCTTTTTTCCAGAGGCTCGAACTTCCACACACTCAGTTTCAAATGAAGTAGGTTCCCCAGGGGAGCCTTTGGAGCCCTCTTCTCTAGGGACCACCTCTCCCCCGGACAGAGTCTCTGAGCCACCACTCTGGGCAAGGCGTGGCCTGTGGTCGTCAGGCTTACTTCTCCTGGTCGGGAATCTCTGCTTGATAAAGAGCTGGGGCCAGGGTGGTCAGGTCCCCGGGGGTCAGCCCACCACACCTGGGTAGAGCCTCCACCTGAGGGGGGAAGGGGACCTCCGACCTCCTGGCCACACTCACCAGGAATGCAGTGCAGGACCTCTTGGACCTGGAGTGGGTGAGGGACGCTGGGGGGCTGGTGAGATGCTGTAACCTTTGGGGGCCAGGGGGAGGGTTAGGGTAGAATGGCTTTACCTGCCTGGAGTGGGGCTTCCGTCAGACTGAGCTGGCGGAGGGAGAAAGTGAGGCAGTCGCGGGTCCGATGCCACAGCTTTTGGAATTCTTACCAAGTCTTAGTAAATTTTCTTGAATAAATATTTCTTCATTTGCTGTAGGCCCTGAGGACAATTTCAAGAGACTTTAAATGTTTTTTTTAAGTAGTTTTTACAAGCTTTTCTTGCTTTGCTGGGGGGCAGTCTATGAGTCTGTGGAGCTCCTTGAACTCCCACCTTGGAAGTGGAACTCCGGTTATTGTCACGTTTTGAACGCCTGTCTCTAGCCCAGACCACCCGTCTGTACACGTAGCTGCCTCTCGGACACCCCACGCTTTGGTTCTTTAAAATCCATGTAAACCCCCAAATAACTCTCTTCCCAGGCTCGCTGTCTGTAAAGCCTCCGCCACCCACCAAGCGGACCACGTCAGGAACGTGGGGTCCTCAGCACCCCTTTGTCCTCACGCCCCACTGGGTCCTTCCAAGCTCCATCCACAGCCTCCCCCATCAGCCCTCCCCACCTCCTCTCAGACCCTCTGCCTCTCGCTCCTGGACGGCGGGTTATCTCCGTCCAATGACTTAACCCATATTTACTTACGGAGGCCAAGCTGCGCCTCAGCTCCTGCAGGAAGCCAGGCCAACCTCGACTTCTGGGAGTGGCCCAGTTGCAAGCCCTCCTCCAGACACTTGCCTGCATCTTCCCAGAGCTTATCAGAGCTCCCGTAATCTGGTGAGTGCAATGCAATGTCCTTCAAGCTAGAACATTCTGGAACAAATTTCACATTGGAGGGTCCGATGGAGAGTTTCCACTCTGGTGAGACGGTAGACAGGACGCCACACCCAGCTCCAAATTCCAGTTCCTAGAAATGCTGGGGCAGGTGCCAGCCACCTCTGAGGAGGAGTCCCCAAGGGTGCAGGCAGCCGGGAGCCGTAAATCACGTCAGCACAGGAGTGAGTGTGCAAACCAGCTGCTCTTCTGTGTAGCAGTTAAATGAATCAACTAGAGACGCATTTACTAACATGAGTGAATCCCAACACATCACGCTGGGCAGGGAAAAAGGCGAGAAAGGAATCACAGAATATGATCACATTTATGCAAATGTTCACAGCACCCAGAACGACATCGGGTATTGTCGACAGATTGAGCCCCACGTCAGCAGGGCAAACATTCGGGACAGCAGCTACCGCAGGAGAAACCAGCTGAGGAAGGGCCGGGCCATGGCCTTGCCTCTAATGCTCACCTCCGTCAAAGTGAAGCGGCGGGCCAGTGATGCGGCGTGACGAAGTGCCAACACCTGCCGATCTGGGTGGTGGACGTGTGGGTCTATCGGATTATTTTCTCTGTGTTTCTACATAACTGAAATATTTCATTAACTTTTTTAAGGAAATGTAAGGTTATCACTGGTGATAAATTCATACTATTGTGTAAATGACTGACATCTGTTCCTTTCTAAAAGAGGCAGGGTGCCTGTGCGGAGAGAACAGGGCACGAGGGCCACATCTGCCCACCCAGAACTCACCATAGCACCTCCCACACGTCCTGAACTCTGACTGCCAGGCTGTCTGCAGCCCTCACACTGCCCTCTACCCACCTCTGACCGCACCCAGCTGCTGCCAGGAGGGCCCTGGGGGGCGGCCTGGGTTTGGTGTCTGGGTGGCAGGCATCTTCTGGGGTCTGCGGGAAGAACATCTTCGCTAAGAGTTGCCATGTATCGAAGACCACCTGGTGCCCGGGCCATTCTCAGTCCTGCGGATGCAACAGGAGACCAGAGGGACGGCGTCCAGCCCTCCTGGAGCTCAGAGTCCCCGTACGAGGAAACAGGACAACATCTGTGCAGGAGGAGAGTTGAAGAAAGTCGTGTAACGAGACACAGAGGTCAAACTTGTGGTTGCTGGGGGCGGTGAGGGGAGGGGGGCGGGATGCACTGGGAGTTTGGGGTCAGCAGCTTCAAGCTATTACGTGCAGCATGGATAAACAGCAAGGTCCTACCGTACAGCACAGGGGACTAGAGCCAGTCTCCTGGGATAACCCACCGTGGAAAAGAATATTTTAGAAAAGAGCGTACATATATGTTAAAAAAACAAAAAAGAAAAGAAAAGAAAGCCGTGTAACAAAGCGCTCTGGGCGAAATCCGAGCAGAGGTCTGAACAGTGAGCTAGCCAAGCCGAGAGCCCGGGAACACCGTCCAAGGACAGGAGACACAGAAGAAATACACCAGTGGAACCCGCTGGGCCCACGTGCAGGCCAGCGAGGCCTGACAGGGAGGGAGAGGCAGAGGTGGATTGGGTGGGGGTCAAGGGCCAGCCACGGGGCCTGAACGTCAGGGTCCCAGGCAGCATGCGGTCTCAGAGGACTTAGGCAGAGGGGAGGCCCCTCGAGTGTCCCGCACGGACAGGATGGATGCGGGGAGGGCGCCAGAGTGTCCCTTGAGCTGGGAGGTAGCTAGCAGCCGGGGAAGGAGCTGTTTCTGGATGGTTCGGAGCCGGCCCTAGTGAGCAGTGCTGGTCGGGGAGCTGTGAAGACCCCGGGGCCTCTGGCCTGAGCAGCGGGGCAGATGGGGGTGTGATTGCAGGAGGAAGAGGGGCCCCAGCTGTGGCCCAAAGTCAGCGGAGACACAGCGCCGGGGTGAGAAGAAAGGGCTGTGGCCAGGTTAACGAGTCTGTGGTGGGGATAGGAAACAGGCCTGTGTGTGCACATAGAGGCACTTAGATTTTCTAGGCATCATAAAACCAGCCCGTGGCAGGGAGGGCAAAGGCCGAGCGAGCAGGGCACTCCCTGCTGGGGGAAGGAGGGGGTGCAGCGCCCGGTGCCACCCTTGGGGGCCCAGGCTGGGGGGAGGAGAGACGAGAAGCCGTCACCCAGGTAGTGACCCCCTCC
>NW_020172451.1:853041-869918 GCF_003031525.2 Neophocaena asiaeorientalis asiaeorientalis | reverse complement strand
CCCCCTCCCGCCCTTCTGCTCCTGAACACGCCGCTAATTAACAAGGGGAGCCACTTCAGAATCCAGGGGAACGTCCAGGTTCTGCCCAAAATTATTACTGAAACTTTTCCTGGTGTGCGTTTTACGCTTTTCTCCCAAACTTTGGGTTCACAGGAATCAGTCTTGGGCTGAGGTTGGTCCCAGCACCGGGCGCCCGGCCAGCAAAGAGCGCTCCTGCCACCCGGTGGCCACATGGGGAATGACGCCAGCGGAGGGAAAGGGCTGGGGACTCCCAGCAACAACGGGGGACCCAGGGACCCCGAAGACGGGGGCCCCTCCGCCAGGGCAGCGGCCGAGAGAATCAACACCGAAGCCTTAGACGCTGCGGAAAATGTCCGCTGCCCGCCACGCTGTCCCAGGGGCCTGGGGGCCCAGTCTGCAGCCGGCCCACAGTGGCCTCCCTGCTGTACCCCCGAACCTGGCGGGCACAGGCCAGATCCAGGAGAACGGGACCCCAGGCTCAGGCACTGGGCGTGCAGGGAGGAGCCTGGGTTGCCTGGGAGAGCCCCAGGCCAAGGGGCTGCAAGGGAGAGGTCTTGGATCCTCCTTGGGCAGGGCCACGGGCACCAGCCACCACCAGGACCTGCTGAACACGAGGCCCCCCACCCAAGCCTCCTCTGACGGCCCCCAGGTCCTAGCGAGGCCCCTAGCAAGGACGAGGGCAGTGCCACTCCGGACAGCCTCTGGGCCCCTTCCCTCCCCAGGCCTGAGAGGCCGGAGCGGACCCCGAGGGAGCCGCGCTAGAAAGCAGGTGATATGATCCCTGGTCAGGTAGCCACTAGATCAGATCAAGCCGTAGGGACCCCGGGGGAGGAGAAGGGCCCACCTGGTGTGCTCACCAGGGGTCCAGGCGCAGAGGGCCGCCCCAACTTTCCACTTGGGAAAACGCTGTCCTCCCTGAAGGATTCACCCCGACTTTCTTCTCTCATTTATTTTTAGATCAGCTACTTCACATAAATTCAAGACTCTAAATATTGTTTAATGTATTTTCTTGCTTTTAAGCAAAATTTATCTTTATTAATAAAAATCACTGCATATGCATTGCAATCAAGAAAATCCTCCTTAAAAATAGACCCTGAGCAGTTTTAGTTTGTTCCAGGAAACCCACATGGGATGGTAGACAGCCCACGCAACAGAATACCATTCTCAGACCCCGGGGAGGCCTAAACAGGGCTCAGAGATGCTCCGCCCTCTTCACACAGTCTGTGGAATGCAGATGGCAGTGGGGCAGGAGTGCCCTCGAAGGGCCGGTCCTCGAGGACTCCTGGGCTGTCCTGGGCCCCTGGAGCAGCTGCACAGCGAGTCCTCAGGGGGTGGCTTCTGAAGGCTGCACGGACCACGAGGAGGCCCCAGAGGGCGGGGGCCTTGGAGCCCCCAGGGCACGGGGGACAGAGTGGGGAAGGAGCTGGGCTCCAGATGCTCCACGGGGCTGAGCCCCCTCCTGGTCCTAGAGGACCCCCACCAATGGGCCCAGCCGCGGGACTCAGGAGGACCCCATGATGTCACGTGGCCTTGAGTGGGCTGTGGGGAGCCTCCCACACACACACAAGCCCGCTGAGCAGTGAGCACAGCTGCTGAGCCCCCCAGCTTCCCTCGGGCCGCCCCCCAGCACGGCTGGATCATTTAGAGTAACTGCGTTTGAAGGCGGACAAGGACGGCTGAGCACCATTATGTACCTGTGATCGCTGTACAGGTGTCGGGAAACCGAAACAAAGGCTCGTCTACGAAGTTGGATGGGGACCACTGATTGGGCTTTAATTTAAAATGGAGTCAGACACATTGTTTTAAAATCCCTTCAAAGCATTTTCCTGGGGACAAGTGAGCTGCTGGGCAAGTGCGCCTCCCGGGGCCCCTTCTGAGGCCGCACCTGGTGATGGAGCAGAGCTGACAGGTGTGAACTCGAAGAGATGCAAACGTCACCACGTCCTCGGAGATTAAGGCCCACAGATTGAGTGTGTATCTTGGAAGGCCTGAGAGAGAGCCAGGGTCTTATTAGACTATTTTAAATGTGAAGGTTGCACATTTGGGCTTTTAGTCTGACAGGTAGCATTGGCTTCCAACTAGCAACGGAGATGATGGGTGGTGATCAGGGCTCCAGAAGGAAACCGTCCATAAAGCTGGTGCCCAAGGAGCCTTGCCGACATCCTCCACCATGCGTACCCCACGCGGGCCGGGCACAAACACGGACCCCGTAGCTGAGTGGGCAGGAGGTCCTTGGAGGAGCGGATGGGACTCGGGCACTCAAGCGCTCCTCAGCTTTTGCCCCAAAGCTCACCTGGTGGGTTTCACACCGAGAAGCAGAAGAATCGAGACCAAGTCCTCAGGTGAAGCCGCAACCTCTGAACCCGAAAGGGCTGCCCCTGGGGGGCGGAGGGGCTCCACATGGTGCCCCTGGCCCAGAGGTGGCTAACCGGCTTGCACCCCAGATCAACCCCAGAACCCGGAAAGCACCGGCACAGAGCATACCTGGCACACGTGAAGGCAGCTAAGATGCTGGGAATGTTAGGACCAGCTGGCTGCCTGGGTCCTGGGTGGTGGACGGCTGGGTACTCAGGAAGACGGGAGGGACGTGACCAGGAGGCAGCAGCCAGCCAGCAAGCCTGGTGGCCCTGGTGGGAGGAGGGTGGATCCAGACAGCTGGCACCTCAGGCAGACCTCACGGTCTGCCAGTGTCAGGATGGGGGTCAGAGAATGGACGCTCTAAGGATCCTCCCTGTGTCCAGCTTGGCTCCCCCAAGAAGGGGCCCTATTTCTGACCAGCCAGGCTCCGTGTGGCCCAGAGGAGGGTCTCCGCAGCTCAGGAGGGTAACCGTAGGCCAGCGTGCCCCTCTGTCTCCAACCAGCCACAGCTGGACGCCACGATCCTGGTCTGACCTGCAGCAGAAGCAAAGTAAGCAGACCGCACTGCTGCTTTGCGTCTTCTGGTGATGAATTCTCTCGGGTTTATACGTCCAGGAGTCTTTATTTTGCCTTCAATTTTGAAAGATATTTTCACTGTAGAGTTCTCAGTTCCAGTATTCTATTCCAATACTTTAACGACGTTGACCCACCGCCTCCTGGCTTGCATTGTTTCTGAGGCTAAACCGGCTATCGTTTTTATCTTTGTTCCTCTGTCTGCATTCAGGATTTTCTCTTAGCACTTGTTTTAAGCAACGTACCTGGTGTCGTTTTCTTCACGTGCTTGGAGTTTAATGAGCTTCTTAGACATGCGGATGGACGGATGGATGGATGGATGGAGAGTGGGTGGGTCGGTAGACGGATGGGTAAATGGATGGACAAACGGAGGGATAGACAGTTGACAGTCAACATCATCAGAGGTTGCCCAGAGCTCATTATGACCCTGCTGAGTTCTAAACCTGCTCTAGCCTGGCAGGTGGGCCATAAACACTCCCAAGTAACTGCTCACTCACCTCTGAGGACTCACTCTAAGAGTCGATCACCAGCTCCCTGAGGTGTGGTCCCACCCACCTGTCCATCACACACAGTTGCCCACACAGTGGAGGTGACAGCCACTGGGGACCGGCTGTCAGTCACTGGCCTGGATTCTGCACATGCCTCAGCGATCAGTCACGCTCTCGGTCACCCACCCCACACCCGTCGACCAACTTCCGAACTGTGCCCCTAACCCAGATTCAGCTCCTCCCTCCAAAAGCTCCTTGAGTGATGGCTGTCACTGCAGAACTTACTCACCCCACTTGTGTTGTTTCATCCTGGCTTCAGCTCACCCATGCAGCCCCTCGGCCAGACTTGGGAACAGTGAGCCTTCCCTCAAGGAGCTCACAGGTAGAGGAGCAGCAGACACGTGGAAGGGCAAGTCGAGATCGCACCAGGAGCTGTGGACCCCAGAGAAGAGGCCCCTCACTCAGGAGAGGGAGGGAGGAGTCCAGAAGGCTGCCTGGAGGAGGTGCCTCTTCACTGAGCCATCCAAAATGAGTGGGAAAGCATCTAGAGTTTCACCATTGAGTAAGACGTTCCCTGTAAGGGTTTTTGTAGATGTTCAAGTTGAAGAAGTTCCCCTCTATTCCTATTTTGCTATCAGGAACGGGTATTGTATTTTATCAAGTGCTTTTTTTTTGCATCTATTGATATAATTGTGTGGTTTTTGTTCTTTAGCCTGTTGGTGTGATGGGTTACATTAATTGATTTTTTCATATTGAGCCAACATTGCATACCTGAAACAAATCCCACTTGTTCGTAGTCCCAGTGTATCCTTTTTATACGCTGTTGGATTCAACTTGCTAATGTTTTGTTGAGAATTTTTGCATCTTATGTTCACGGGGAATATTGGTCTATAGTTTCCTTTCCTTGTAATTAATATCTTTGTCTTGGTATCAGAGTGACACCGCTTCATAGAATGAGTTACGAGATGTTCCCTCTGTTTCTATTTTCTGGAACAGCTTGTAGAGAATTGGTATAATTTCTCCCTTCGGTGTTTGGTAGAATTCACCAGTGAAGCCATCTGGGCCTGGTGCTCTCTGTTTGGGAAGGTTATTAATTGTTAATTCGATTTCTTTAATAGGTATTTAATTTGCTCTTCTTTTTCTAGTTTCCTAAAGTGAGAGCTTAGTTATTGGTTCCAGATTTTTCTTCTTTTCTAATGTAGGCATTCTTCTGTAAATTTCCCTGTAAGCACGACTTCCACTGCGTCCTGCCAATTTTGATAACTTATGTTTTCATTTTCATTTAATTCATAATATTTTTCTATTTCTTTTGAGATTTTTCTTTGACCTGTGCATTGTTTCTTCTCCAGATATTTTGCAACCGTCCAGCTATCTTTCTCTTATTGATTTCTAGTTTAATTCCACTGTGGTCTGAGAGCATACTGTATCTGATTACCAGGATTTTGAATCTGTTAAGGTGTGTTTTACGGCCCAGAATGTGGTCTATCTTGGTGAACGTTCCATGTGAGCTTGAGAAGAACGTGTATCCTGCTTTGTCGGATGGAGCGGTCTGTAGGTGTCGATTAGATGCAGTCGATGGATGGCTCAGCTCTATCTTTATCACTGTCCGCCGGCCGGAGCTGCCCACTGCTGACAGGAGCCCAATGTCCTACCATCACATCTGTGGATGTGGCCACTTCTCCTTGCATTTCTATTGATTTTTGCCGCACCGTTTTGATGTTCTGTTGTTGGGTGCAGACACGTCTGCCTTTGCCCAGATGGTCAGGGAGAAGGAGCGGGGAGCAAAGGCCCAGGGAGTCTGGGAGGTCAGGGAGAAGGGGCCGGACAGAAGGGAGGGAGGCGAGGTCCAGGCCAGTTTGGCAAACCCTGCGAGGGGTGCCTAGACTTCCCTTCCCCAGGAAGCACGCACAGCGTGTGCTGTGGGGCTCAGACCCCTGGGGAGTCTCGGCCGACAGCCGCTGGCTGGTCCTGGGCCTCCCACATCCAGGTGTCCACCCTTTGCGTGGCCCCCTCCCCGTGAGTGTGGGCGGGACCCATGACTTGCTTCCGAGCAGGAGCACACGATATGAGTGAGGGTGCCCATGACCACGGGCACATGACTTCCTTACGTGGGACGGTAACCCCGTCTTGATGGATCAGGGGGGAAAGCAGCCGCATTAGGACCACTGCACACCAGGACCCAAGGGTGGCCTCTGGCCAACAGCCAGCAGGAAAGGAAGCCACAGTCCCACAGCCAGAAAAGAAGCTGGACGGTGCCAACTGCTTGACTGGCGTGAAGCACTGCGGCCGCGCAGGCCCTGAGCCAACCTCTTCCCGCACAAACTGTGGATGACAATAAACGTGTGGGGTCTGAGCTGTGGTGGTTTGCTCCACAGCAGGGGACAATAGCACGACAGCTGGCACAGCTGGCCCCCAGGCCGGGGCTCTGATGCCCAGGAGCCCAGGGGACAACATCACCAGTGGCACCGTGCCCACAGCACTGAGGGCCAAGCTCGGTTCTGAGACCTCTTGGGAAGGAAGTGGGTCAGGACCATCCTTGTGAGCAGAGCAACAGGCGTGGGTGGGCAGCAGGGCCAGTGGGGGTCCCGCGAGGCTGGGGTGCAGGGCCCCCGCCCCAGCCGGCCAATGGCTCCAGCTCCAGGCTCCCAGTCTGATTTCCTGGGGACGGTCAGTATAAGTGAAAAAGCAAATGGCACGGGAATGAGTTGTGATGACAACGGACCCCGGAACTGGCAGTGCTGGAGAGGGGCAGCGCCTCGCAGCCCAGGTGTTAATACTCAGAATGCACGTGGTTTGGTGAGAATTACCATGTTTTTCACGTGCCTTCAAACTTTCATTTTCCCTCTACCGTCTCCAAGTTTCTCCAGCCCCATTGCCGGAGCATTGTTCCAGCTAAATCTGCCTTTTCTCATCAAAAGAAAAGATCATGCATTTTATTTTCAATTAACTTTCAGGAATCTATCAGGAGCAAGCCAGCGGAAGCTCATCACTCACAATCCAATTTCTCAAAATGCCAGGAGCTGCCCGGGGTCATCAAGGGTGGGCCTGGCCTCCTGCCCGCCTGCCCAGGTCAGCCGAGGGGCCGCACCAACACCACTGTCTGGGCCGGGGCTGCTGTGGGCACAGGAGGGTCCCCCTCACCACGTCTAACCAAGGTCCACAAGGCGCTCGTGGACCTCCCTGGCAGGACACGGGCCCTGGCCGCCCACACAGGAGGGCCAGCTCTCAGAACGCAGGCGGTGCTCTCAGGCAGGTCTCTGGCCTCCCGGCCGCCCAGCAAGACCGGAAGCAAAGCAGTCTGAGGGGCCAGCGGTCCCGCGGCTCCTGACCCCACGTCCCAGGGGCATCCGATGGGGGCCTGCGGTGGGCTGTTGCTTCCCGTGGCCTGTCCCCGGGTCCCTCTGGACAAGACCTTCCCTGTGCCCCAGGTCCCCTCTGATCTCGCACCTGCGCTCAGCGCGGCCACAGAAGACTGACCGGCTCTCAGAGGCCGCCCCGTGCACCCCTCGGGTGCAGCCGCCCTGGGCACCCCAAGCCCCTGCCCTTCAGAGCCGTAGCCCCTGGGGCTTCACATAACTCAGATGATGTCACCCCACTGGGTGACAACCCAGTTCTTGGAGCGCGGACGCCCGGCACCTCCCCCTCTTCATCTGCCCCAGCCCCACGGCCCCTTGCCAGGTTCCCAGGTCTCTGCACTTGCCTGACCTCCACCGAGGACTGGCCACGTAACATGCAGAGCCTGCAAGACGGAAAGGCCCTTTGTTCAGAAACAACAAAGGCTTCGGGACGCCTGCCCCGCCCCGACCCGCGTGTCCTCTGAGCCCCTGTGCCCGGGAAGCCCACGGGGCAGGACTGTGTCCGCAGCCCAGTGCCTCAGACTGGCCTCCTCTACGGCTCAGTTCAGCCACGTCACGGCCTCCGCTTCACCTGACATGCACAACTGCCCGGCCGGCACGGTGGCCCACCTGCCTGTCCAGGTGGCCTTCCCGCCCTGCTGGGACTCTCTGAGGGGTTCCCCCACCCACCCCAGCCCCTTCACCCCCCTTGACCTGGTCCATTTCCTGACCCCTCCCTGCCATGCACCCAGGAGCGCCCCGTCCTGGGTGGTGCTATGAGACACCTCCTCCAGGCAGCCTGCCCAGCATACCTGTGACTCCTCACCCTTGTTCTGGGCACTGCCCAGCTCCTGCCTTGGGGATGGGGGGGGTGGGCGGGAGTCAGCAGGCGCTCACCCATGTCTTGTCCGACACAGAGCCTGGCACACAGCAGGTCCCAGGAAACATCTGTGGACCCAGGCAGATGCATGAAGGAAGGCCCTAGGGAATGGACGGCACTGAGGAGGGGAGGGGAGGGGAGGCAGCCAGGAAGCTCGAGAAAGAGCCAGAGGTGGAGGCTGAAGGGAGAAGGGAGGCAAAGCAAGGAGGCCAGTGAGGCCGGGCCGGGGGGCTTCCCCAGGGGGCCCTGCCGGGCACGCAGCCCAGGGGTCTGCGAAGGGACATGGGGAGGGCATGGCTGGCAGGCAGGAGTGGAGGGGCAGCTGGGTGGCGCCCAGCAGGGCTGCTGACGCCCAGCGGCGCCCGACCGGGGGCGTGCAGTGAGGTCTGTCTCTGGGGGAAGGACAGAGGAGGTCTGGTGGCAGGCCTGAGGGGACCGTGGTGGGGCCCCTAGCGCCTACAAGCCAGACCCATCTCCCTCCCAGAAGGCCACCGGCTCCCCAGGGCCCCCTCCTCACAGCACTGTCCACAGAGCCCGTCCATCTTCCCCTGCGGAGCCCTCCTGGCCAGGCGTCCCTGCGGGCGGCAGGTGTGGGGCTCGCAGCCCTCTGGGGAGGCCCCGGTGGGGGAGGACTTGCTCAGGGGGCACCCGGGGCCTGGGGCACAGGTGCACGTCAGGCTCCCGACGGGGGTGGGAAGCCAAGCAGGGAACCAGCA
Organism: Neophocaena asiaeorientalis asiaeorientalis; assembly: GCF_003031525.2. Lineage (NCBI taxonomy): Eukaryota > Metazoa > Chordata > Mammalia > Artiodactyla > Phocoenidae > Neophocaena > Neophocaena asiaeorientalis. The sequence continues at coordinate 861,547 of NW_020172451.1, read as the reverse complement.
GCCGGTCCCCAGCCCACGGTGCCAAGCCCCCGGGTCCACAGCAGCCCCCAGCCCCGGGGAGCCCAGCTCCGGCGGGCGCGCCCACAGCTCGGAGCACCTCCCTGGCTCCGGCCTGTTTAATAGGCACAGAGGCCGCGATTCACCGGGTGAGCCAGCCAAGTCGGAGCATCTGCTACGTATAAATTAAAACAGATCTGCTGCTTCTCTAAGGACGCTCGGCTGTAATAGGCACGGCCAGCACATCATACGTGGTGACTTATGCGCAGAAAGCTTCACACCGAGCGCAGAGTCGTCAGCAAACGCCAGGAAGACGCCACTGCCCGGGAGCCACGGGCCAGGCTGCCCCTCACCAGCGGTGCCAGCTGGGCGCAGAGGTCCGTCCTGCAGTCGCCACCCCAGGGCCGCAGCCTCAGCCCTGCCGACAGAGCTGAGCAGAAGCCCAGACGCCAGGCTCAAGTTCACCGACACACACACACACACACACGTCAACACTGGTGCGCGTATACATTTATGTTTATATGTGACTATTATTTATTCATCAAACCATCACTTAAAGGCCAGAAGTGCAGACCTCGAGGGAGACGAAGGTGCAGGCAGCTTCTCCTGCTCGGCCGAGCGCGGAGCGGAGGTGCCTCGACTCCCGGCTTGACTCCAGGGGCTGCGCGGTCAGCACGGACCGGCCTGTCCACAGACCTTGTCCGTCACCCGACGGAGACCCCACACCCACCGCAGGGACAGCTCAGAGAGGCCGGGGGGTCACAGAGCCAGCGTGGAGGCGGAGGGGCAGGGGGAGGGGTGCAGCGCCACTTTCCCACTTGGGCTGTTTTGTTTATACCGGCAGGAGGGCCTGGGCCTCCCGCCCCCGCCAGCCCCTCCCCCGGCCCAGGGCCCTTTGCACAGGGTCCCCCCACCACCCTGGACGTAGCCACAGACCTCGGACCTCTGTCTCCCTCCACCCTGGGGGGCCTCTTCTGGTCGACCAAGTGGAGGGAGGTATGTGGGCCTGGCGCGTCTGGGGCTTCAGGTTGGGAGCTGGTACCACGAGAGATGCTCTTCGCGTGCCACAGAGATACTGTAATGACGTAAGGTAACAGAACCCCGTTAAAAGTGACAAGAAGAACATTTTAAGCGCAGAACGGCCCCGTGTCTGTCCACACCAGCCAGCAGGCAGCCAGGGGCCGGGGCGCCCGCTTCCTGCTTGCGGCCTGAAGCATCACTCTTTGTCCTGGGAACGGGAGCCCAGCCCTCCCAGGTGCCTGGTCGCAGTCAGATGGATTTCCCAGGGAGCCTCTCTCTCTGTAGTTTCTCCCCAAACCTGCAGCAAAGGGCCAAGTCCCCCACCCAAGCTTGACAAATCACCACTTGTGTCTCGGTGAGCCACAGATGGAGTCTCAGAGCACTGATGAATTTTTAATTTTCAATATCTTTGTGTATATTGCTTTTTAAGACCAAAGAAAATAACTCCACCAGGATATCAAAGCATTTATTTTTAAATACAAGTCTCGTGCGTGAACTGGCGGAGATAACCATGAAATTGTGCCCACGCTGAGCCCTGTAACTCAGCAACGACCAAGTGTTTTGACCACACCGCAGCCGAGCTTGTTTTTATTGAAACGATGCATTTTTAAAGTGAGCGTCTGGGTTATAAACAGCTGGTATGGGAGAGTAGAGGAGGCAACATGATGTGCCCCGAGGAGTTCCCCCCACCCACCCAGTCAGCCCAGGCCCCTCCGGGCCATCCCAGTGTCCCCCGGCCCGAGGCCGATTCCCTGCAGCCCCTGCTGCCCAGCCATCCAGGGGAGCACGTCTGTCCACTCGGCATCCCCATCCTTTTACACGGAGACCAGGCGCGGCTGCGTGACAGCCTTCATGGGACCCCAGGCTGGGCCCCGCCAGCCTCACTTGGAGGGAGCCTCTCGGCCACCTGGCTCTGGACACACTCAGTTCCCACAAATGCAAGCAAGTCCCCTCTTCGGCACAAACAGCGGCATAGCCGGCCCATTCTTCCCCGCTCTGCTTCTTACACTTTATTTCGAAGATTTTCCGCATCAGTATATACAGCCCTCCCTCACTCTTTGCAACAGCTGCCGAGGACTTGGCCGCGTGGCGTGTCTCCGTCGATCTTGGCAATCCCCTGTGGACAGACATTTAGGCTGTTTCTAACCTTTTGCTTTTACCGAAGTGCTGCCACCTGACAGAGTCATGTCACGCTGGTGAGAATATAACTGAAGGATAAATGCTCAGAGGTAGAAGCACTGGGTCAAAGGGCGTTAGTCTGATGACTGGTGTGGATTCCTCCCCGGGGGGGATCAGCTCAGCCGCTCACCCACCGGCAGCCTCTGAGAAGGCTCCTCCCCCTCCCTTGGACATTTCCTGTGGTTTTGTTTTCTTTGCCAACCTGACAATTTAAAAATGGCCTCTAGGGAGCAGTTTTACTTTGCATTTCTATTACTATGAGTGAAATGAAGCATTTTTTAATAAGCTTAGAATCATTTGCATTCACTTTTCTGGGAAATGAGTCCATTGTTGGCCCATTTTTTTCTATCCTTATTGGTGGTCTTTTTAAAACTGATTTGTAGGACTTTTATTTCTTAAGGAAATGAGCCCTCTTTCTGTGGTTTGAGTTGCAAATATTCTTCCGAATCGGTCTTTTGACCTTGTGAGTGATGGGATGTTTTTGACCACGCCCACACGAACTTTCTAAGTTTACATTGTTAAATACGCTGATACTTTCTTTTGTGATTTCTGGAGGCTGTGTCATACTTTAAAAGATCATCTTCACTCCATGGTAATAAATAATCACTCCACGATTTTTTCTGGAATTTTAATGATTTCATTTTGACCGATATGAGATTTACCTGCTCTAAAGAAAACAGCTGTGGCTTTAAAAGGTAATGTTCCTATCACATAAAAAATTCTTCAGGCCTGGTAGTGTCGACAAAAAAATTAATCAGTCGAGGGCTTCCTTGGTGGCGCAGTGGATAAGAATCCGCCTGCCAATGCAAGGGACGCAGGCTCGGTCCCTGGTCGGAGAACTAAGATCCCACATGCCGCGGGGCAACTGAGCCCGCACGCCACAACTACTGAGCTCGCGCGCCACAACAAGAGAGCCCAACGTGCCACAACTGCAGAGCCCACGCAACCTGGAGCCCACGCGCCGCAACTAGAGAGAAGCCCGCGCGTCACCGCGAAGAGCCCCGCGCGCCACAATGAAAAGATCCCGCCTGCCTCAATGAAGATCCTGCGTGCCGCAACTAAGACACAATGCAGCCAAAATTAAATTAAATTAAATTAAAAGTAAATAAAGAAAGAAAAATTAATTGGTCGATCTACAAAACAAATGGAACATTTTATTCGAGCCAAATTTGAGGATTATAACCTGGGCAAGAGCATCTCAGAAAGCTCTGAGAACTGTTCCACCCACTAGAAGTCAAGGCACAGTTATATAAGGTTTTTGAGACAGAGGGCTGTACATCAAATGACGTATTATTGACAATTTACACAATCCCGATCTAAGCGTCATCGGGCCCTTAGGAGATCGAGAAGGAAATTTATCTTTAAGGAGTTGTCTTGTTGATGCTGGGAGAATACTGCTCTTTATGGTTGAGCAGGCATTTCTGCCAGTGGGGAAGGTGTGGTCGATGCAACATGCAGATACACAGCAAGGGGGAGAGAGGGGGCCAAAGGGCAGAAAAAAATTGTTTAAATTTTTTTTGTCTTGCCATAAAATATGAATTGCATTTCACAACAGGAAAGCTCTGTGCTTACATCAAAGGCCCAAGCTCCATCAAGCCTGTGGCTCTGCCGCTTTCCACGTGGTCCAGAATGGCTGCTCCAGTTCCAGCCACCACATCCACATTCCAGCCAGCAGGAGGAAACTCCTCCCACACGGAGGACATTTTTCTGGAAGTGATGCTCCCAGTTACTTCCCATTGATCTTGTCTCCTGGCCTCACCTCACTGCAAGGGAGCTCCCCTGGGGGTCCCAGGAGGGGCCGGGGTCCGAGCAAGGGTGGCAAGATCTGACCCCACAAGTCTGTGGGGTGCAGGGGTGTGTGGACAGTCCCTCCCCAGCCTGGGGTCAGCCCCTGGTTTGGGGGGAAGGGTTTGGGGGAGACCTCTGCCCCCCATCCCCCAAGAAGCCAAACCCACCTGGCCCAGGAGTGGGGAGTCTGCCCTACCCGCAGAGCACGCCTGGAAGGGGGACACCGAGAGGACACGTCTGGGGTGGGGGACCCCAGAGAGGGCTTGTTGGGGGTACGTGAGGATCCCTGTCTGCTTCGGGGAAACCCTGAGTGCCGCCCAGAGAACTGGGGAGGAGGCCACACCGCGTGGTTGGACCCTGCCTGGGGGGACAGGGCCGGGAGCCCCGGTCACGTGATGAGCACCGTCTGCACTGCCTTGGACACGAAACGCCCCAGCGCTGGGCTGTAGTTCTGCCCCTGCGCTGGGAGCTGGACGCCGGGGCCACGCAGGCCTGCCACGTGGGCACTCCGGAGGCTTGGGCCCCACTGCTCAGACCACAAGACCCCAGTGTCCCCCCGAGTCCCCAGCCCTGCGTCCTCAAGTCTGCAGGGCCAGGGCCCCAGGCAGCGGGTCACACGGGACTAACTGCAGGTCTCGAGGAGAGACCACCCGCCTCCCGGGGGGCTGGGCTCCGGCCTGAGGCGCCCCAGTGCCCCTGCTGGGTCCTCGTCCCCAGCTGCCCTTACAGACCCCCCTGCGCTCTGAAGCTGCCACTTCTGCCCACCTGCCCAGAGGCCCTCCAAGAAAGAAGGAAGCCACAGCCAGGAGCCCCAGGGCCCCCGGGGCTGGATCCAAGAGGGCAGTGGGACCCAGGAGGTCCTGCTAAGGACACGGGGCGCCCTCAGCCCCACCTGCCAGGCCCCTGCTCAGGGTTGGGGCCGCGGCACAGCCACGCCCTGGGTGGGGTCGGACGGCCAGTGCTGGGTCGAGTGAGCTTCTGAGACGGGGGCTCCTTGGGGCTGCCCCGGACTGGCAGGGGCCCCAGGTACGGGCGAGGAGCTCCCGGGACACTGACTTCGGTGCTGACACCACAAAGCCCCAGGCGAACGGGGAAAGACAGGCTGGATGCCCGCCCAGTGGGCCCGAGCGGCGGCAAGGGCCAGCTCCAGCGGGGCTGAGCTGAGCGCGCAGGAGGCCCCACCACGAGCCCGGACACGTCCTGGCGGCCAGGATGGCGGGGCTCCGTGGAAACCACAGCAGCAGGACTCAGCGCCAGCGGACGCCGCCAGCAGAGCTCAGGCCGCGGCAGCCCCTCGCGCCCTTCGGCGTGACCGTGACTTGGGACAGTGGGGGCAGAGGAGGCCACGGGTGCAGCTCCAGGCTCCGGCGTGAAGACCCCGTCCCTCCATCCCTCCCGTCCCTTCTCCGACCACAGCCGGGGGCCTCGCCCGCGGTGACGTGGCCCCAACAGGCCTTCCTCGAGGACCCCAGAACCACAGCAGAGAGAAAGCGTCCGTCAGACACGGGACAAAACTATCAAAGGAAGATGTTTTATTTTCAAGTTTCTATGGAGATGTTACAAACGATGCAGACTTAAAGGAAAAAAAAACATTTAAAAATTTTAAACTACCATTTTAAAATAAAAATATGATTAGGTAAAATAATAAATAATGACATCCCGTGACACTTTTTGAGATGAAGGTGTGTCGCGTGCCTCGGCTGCAGGGACCCTCGCCCCAGCCCCGGCCCGGCCGCCAGGCTGCACGCCCACCCGGCATTCTAATGATGTAGGAATGAAAGGGACACACCGTCCAAATCTTGACTTTATTTTTTAATATAAAAAATGCCATTTTGGAAACCCACCCTACCTTTTCCCCTAACATAATGCTTTACCTCTTAAAAATAAAAAATAAAGTACTAATTCTATATACATCACGTGTACCATACAAAAATGTATCCAAAGTTTCTATTGCTACCAAAGTGTTCTAAATTAAAACAAGTTACAGAAAGCCCCTCATTGTAAACAAAAGATTACAAGTTACAAAATCAAAGAACACAGCCAGAGTCATTTGTACAACAACCAACACATCCTGCTCCCAAAGCAAGTTGAATTTTTATGTGCCTGTATAAAAATGCATATCAATATACTTCTGCCAACCTCTCTCATTATAAAGCAAATGATACACTTTCTACAATAAATAATCCGCTGGGAGGCACACCCGTGGGAGGCTGGAGCGGACAGGCGGAGGCTGGCGAGGCCCGGAGGCGGCGCCCGCCCAGCCCCCACGGGGGCGGCGGAGTGTTTTTGGTGATTTGTAGGTGATGCACGCGGCATAAATTTATTCTCCACCTCTTTGCACAAAGTACCGTTCAAAATAGTCATCTTCTTTCTTAAAATACACATTTGTCATTGTAAATTTACATCCCATCTATTAAATAAGTGGTACTCTGTGTAAAGAGCATGATTTACAAAATTATTAAACATTCAAAAGTCTTTAAAAAAAAAAACAAACAAAAAACAGCTACAGATCAAAGGAAGCGACGCCGGCAGCGCCCTCTGGAGTGACCGTGAGGGGCACAGAGCTGCACTCGGGGGACGCGCCCACGCCATTCACAGAGCGCCCAGGCAGGGATGATTTCGTAGAAAACTGGGAAATAAAACCTCCCCCTCCCTGGGAGAAAGAATTAAACTACACCTAAAAATCAGAATAAGTTAAGTGGTGAATATACAGTATGTACAGCGTATCGACACTATGGACAAGGCCACAGCCGCGTCAGTCTATGTCGCTGAGGTCACTGGCCGGCTCCCCGTGCACGCGGCTCAGGTGGTTCATGGCGCGGTCGAAGGCGACCCTCACCGCCTTCCGGATGCTGGAGTTCCTCCCCTCCATCATCTTCAACTTGTCTATCGTCTCGTCAATGCCAAGGGGAACCATCTTGGACTTCGGGAGCCACTGCCTTTGAAGGAAGAGAATGCACCGTGAGGCCGCGCCAGTGTCAGCCTGCCCCTCGGCCACCGCACACACACCCAGCCTCCACGCCGTCGGGCACTTCAGGCCAAGTGGCATCTCGGAAAGCGCCCGAGCGCGCAATCGGTGGTCACCTCCTCTACTCAGCGTCACTTCCCGGGGGGCCGCTGCAGCCCTCGGCCGTCCACGCCATACCTGAGTGGCCACCAAGGGGCACGCACACGCACGACACGTGCACTCACACGGCAAGGAGTGGAGGGCGGGGCCACGGGTCCGGAAGACCCACTGAGCCACAGGGAACGCAGCAGGGGGCTTGCCCGGGTCAGGGGGCAGCAAGACACACAAGCCCAATGGAGCCGCACGGGACACTGCGGCCGGCTCCCCACCGAGCAGCCTCGGGCACAGAAAGGGCCACGGTGCAGAGGACAGACGAGCCTGGCGCCAGAAGGGCGGGGGGGCAGTTCCCGCGAGCACTCAGGTCAGGGTCTGGACGGCGGCCCGTCGGGGGCCAAGGCAGGGGCATCCGCTGGCAGAGCACAGGGGTCTGGGAGCCCGTCGGGACCACATAGACCCACCCAGGGCCCGGCGGGCACTCACCAGCTTCTCTTGTTGTCGAAGAACAGGACGAGGAAGAGCTTTTCGTCCGCCTTGGTCTGCATGTGCTCGCCGACCTTCAGCACGTCCAGCGGCGGCGCCGGGATGGTGACCCCGTTGTGGTGGCCAGGCACACGCGGCATCTTGGGGTCGATGATCTGCCGAGGGAGGACACGGGGTCGCGGCGGAGCCCTCGCACCCCGTGCCCCGGAGCAGGCCAGGGCCCGACGAGAGGGGGGTCTCAAGGAACTCCGCCCACACCCCGACACCCCCGTGTGCGTCTCCCGGCAAGTGGTCACAGGACGCCTGTCCCCAGGGCCCGGGGACACGGCCACGTGGCTCACCAGGGCCGGGTACGAGGGGTAGCCGCTGCACTTGGCCCACACGACCTTCAGGGGCTCAAGGACGGAGGCCGCAGCGTCAGTTGAAATCCACATGCTGTTCTGACCAACTTCTGAGGAGAAGAGGGAGAGAAAGGAGTCAGAAGGGCAGGGCCCCCAGGACCCAACACGCTGCACAGCTGAGGCCGCCCCAGGGTGGCAAGACGGGCCTTGGGGGTGCGACCGGCCCGGCCTGAGGGCGCGAGAGCCCGGGGGAGGCAGAAGGCCGGCCCAGCGCCCACAGTGGTGCTTAGGGACTCCGCACCCGCCCTCAAGCCGCGACACCAAGTCGCCCTGCACCCCACCCCTCCCCCAGCTCTAAGGCCTCCGGCCCCCAGGTCCCCAGCATCTCCCACTCCGCGCACAGGCGGTGGCGGGCGTGGACGCACCGGCCGCGATCCGGGCTGCCTTGGCGTAGTTCCCGTTCTCGATGCAGGAGATCAGCGCGCTGCGGTCCTCCAGCGTGTGCCTGCGGACCAGGGCGGGCTTGCCCCGGCCGCACGGGGGCGCGCTAAAGCTTCAGGAGGGAAAGAGGGGCCCATCAGAGCCCGGCCGCGGGCCCTGCACGAGGGGAGGCGGGGAGGGGTCAGGAGGGAAG
>NW_020172451.1:850890-852630 GCF_003031525.2 Neophocaena asiaeorientalis asiaeorientalis | reverse complement strand
TGGCCACCTTTTTTTTTTTTGGGCCCCACTGTGTGGGATCTTAATTCCCCGAACAGGGATCAATCCCGGGCCCGGCAGTGAGAGTCCTAACCACTGGACCACCAGGGAATTCCCAGCCACCAACTTGCTAAAGGCAAGACTCAGCACGAAAACACCAAGTATAGACGTAACTCAAGTTAGACTTCTACGGGGTTTGCCTTCCCACTTCTGGTGAAATTCTACAAAGCAGATCACTAAGCTGAGAACACGGGGACAGGGGCACCGAACGGAGATGACAAGCCACGGCGAAGTCAGGGCACACTGGTCTCCAGAAGGTGCTCTTAAAAACAGGCCCCACAAAGGCAAGGAGGACCTCCCGCGACTCCTTCCTGGACGATCAACGCCCGCCGACAGAGGCCCCAAGTCTGGGGGGGGCCCCCGGGGGGTGGGGAGAAGGGAGCCACGGGCTTCTGGGGGATCAGCACGTCCATGTCTAAGGAAAACCTTCTTTCAAAACAAAGCACTAACAGGACCCCCCAAAAACGCTCACGACCTCCTGAAATCCAAGACAAGCATCTCGCTCACGTGGGCGCCGTGTCCAGACGCCACCGAGACCACCAGCACCAAGGCACACGGGTGAGGACGCGCCACCAGGGGGCCAGAACCCCCAAGCAGCCCAACAAGCCAACGGCTTCACCTTAGCACCTGAGAAGTGTTTTAATCGAGGCAAATCTCAACGCCAAACCACACATCCTGCCCCCGAAAAGTCTGACGCCAGCAGGAGGCAGGAAGGACACCCCAGGTCAGAAGGGGCCGCGAGCTGCCGCCTGTGTCCAGCGCTGCCAGGCCCAGCCCGGCCCCTCTGGGTGCGGCGGCTGCAGGGAAGGCGTGTTTTTTCCCCAGAAGAGAATCCCATTCCTCGTGCTTCAAAAATTTTTAAATCCATTTTTTCAAAAAATTTTTGAAGTAGTTAAGCCAGATTACAGGGGATTCTCATCTGCTTCACGTTACTTTGCTGTAAACAAAGGGAGGTGAGTAAACCTAGACAGACAGCCGCTGGCAAGTACAAACGCAGGAACAGAGCGCGCCCTGCTGCTCCCGAAGGGAACGAAGCCCCCGACTCTCCTTAAGCGAGCCAGTCAGACGTCCTGCTCCATCTCCGTCAGACGTGACACCACTGGCTACAGGAAAAGCTTAGCGCTTTCCGTTTCAAACCTAATTCATATTTATAAGTAGTACCTGCAGGCAGTGGCGGGTGCTGCACTCATTTTCGGAACTTGGACCAAACCACCTCAGGAAGGCAGGCCCATGAAACAGAGCGGCTGGGCCAAGGCTGCGGGGCTGAACCACGGCCGCTTCTGGCGGTCCCAGCCCGTGGGGCCCAGGTCCACCAGGAGGGGCCGCGCTCACGCAGGCGCAAGCCCAGCACCAGCGCTGCTACAAGATCCCACCTGTACCCTCCGGGGAGGGCCCAGGACAGCACCCGACACTGGGCCAGGTCCACACGCACCGTGTGGCGACAGCCCAGGGGTCAAGGTCACGCAGCCACCAAGCTGCTCCATGCACAGCCAGCGTGGACAGCCTCCCCCTGCGCCCAACCTCCCACTGGCGAAGCAGGCTGCCCATCCGCCTCTCCTGGCAGAGCAGGAAGAGGGGCCCTAAAAGGTGACGGGGAGTCTCACCGCCCGTGACAGGTACCCGGCGCCTGGGAAGAGCTGGGGCGAGCAGTGCATGGGGCCTGCCATCCGCGACCCCCCCCCC
>NW_020172451.1:812442-850839 GCF_003031525.2 Neophocaena asiaeorientalis asiaeorientalis | reverse complement strand
CCGCGCCCCCCTCCCCCATCCAAAGGCGGGAGGCGGCAGCCAGGAAGGGCAAGAGGAAGGGCAGGGCGCCCGTCACAGGACACGCGTGGTGAAGGTCAGACGAAGGACAGGCCTCCTGACTGCGGAGAAAGGAGAGGGGAGAGTGGCCCCGGCTCCAGGGCACCAAGCAAGCCTGCACTCATGTCGTCCCCGGGAGACAGCACAGACATCACCCACATGGCACGCACAGTGACAAGTGACACCAGGGGAGAAGACCCAGAAGTGGGGAGTCCTCAGCTGGGAAACAAGAGGACACACGCCCCCAGGGTGACCAGCTAGTCACGTATGGTTTTCCCCGTGTCACGCACTGAGCAGCAGACAAGCCCAAGGGCACGAGGCCGCGTGGCCAGAGCAGGGCCAGCCTCCGCAAGCCACCACACACCACCCAGAGACCTGCAGGGACCTGAAATGCCACTCAGTAGGGCAGGGTCACAGGTCTGCACAGAAGTGGGCCCAGAGCCACAGGCAGACACAGGTGCCCCCGCAGTGCCTCCGAGAGCCAGGTTAGTGCCCGGTGAAAAGTGCCTTCAGGGACCAGCCAACACCCCCTAGACATGAGCTGCACCCCCAGAGCCCCTGGGGATCAGGGCTGACGCCTCGGGCGATAGAGGAGGCGCCCCGGAGTCTAAACTCCCTTCTCTGCCCCAAAGGAGGACCTGCCGAGCGGGAAGCCCCAGCCCAGCTGCAGCTCAAGGCCGTCCAGGCGCCCCCAGGCCTCCCGAAACGCGGGTCATTAGTGGCTGCAGCGACCTCCATCCTGAACGCCTCGCACCTGCCGGGTGGCAAGAAGCCTCCAGGTGCTCCCACAGGGGTGCCGGGCACCCGAGGTCCACCCCGCCACGCCCTCGCCGGGCCGTGAAGACCTCCTGGACGGCAGCCCAGCAAGAGGCACAGCGACAGGAGCGGCTGCGCCCCCTGCCACCACACGGTGTGGACGCAAGGGGTCCCCTCACACGACACAGTGCCAGGGCCAGTGGGCACAGGGACTGCAGCCGGCCTGTCGGAGCAGAGGGCATGCCTGTTATTTTGGCTCCAAGATTTTACTTTTACTGTTGGCAACAGAATTGCATTTTTTATGCGTTTTTCCACTTTTCAATAAAAACACAGAAGCACATCAAGTAAGATCCCAACACCCTGCTTTTGCCCAGACCGGCTCCAAGAAGACGCAGCAGCGTGCAAAGCTCGCCAGGACGCCCAGCATGGGACGCCCCCAGGCCCGCAGCCAAGACGTCCGCTCGTGGCAACCAGAGACAGAACTGTGCCTCCCCGAGAGCCCTGGCACGAGCGGGAGAAGGAGCCAGAGGAGAGACAAGCGAGGGCGGGCGGGCCCGGCGGGAGCCAGGAGGCGCTAACAGCAGACAGCGAGGGGAGACGGGGCTGATGCCACGTGGTCCGGCACCGTGTGTGGCCTGCACAGTCCTTCCCGAGCCCAGCGCCCAACCCAGAGCCCCTGGTCATCTCAGACTGGTCCTGTGCCGGCCGAGGGCGGGTCAGAAGCTCTATCCACGCGAGTCATCTGTGGACGCAGCACGCTCTCCAGGCACCTCGGCCCAAGGCTTCCTTCTGCATCGTCACCCTATCCACGGGGAGGCCGAGCGACGTCCCAGCCAGGTCCCAGCCAGGTCCCAGCCAGCTGGAGGGCGGGCGTCTGGCTGACTTACAGAGGGGCGGGGGTGGCACGGCTCCTCCGAGGGCTGCTGTTTGTGTTTGTGTTTGGAGGGCGGCTGAACGGATGCTTCCAATGTCATCCACAAGAACTGGGTGAAACGCAAGGGTGCAGGAATCCTTCTGCGTTCCAAAATGACCGCATAGCAGAACTCCAGTCCAAGGTAAGAGAAAATAATTAGGATTCAAAAAGTGAACTACCCAGCATGTTAGTAAGTAGTTAAAACGAGAACCTGGAAACCAGCGAAAAAGCCGTTCAGTCGGAGCGCAGGCCCCGCAGAGCAGCCTCCTGCCCGAGCAGCCTGCAGACACGGCGACAGACGCAAGCGCACGCGACCCACCACGCGCACGACGGGAGCCGCGTGCAGGGATCTCAGGCGAGGAGACGGGCAGCACGGTGTCCTGGCCTGGGGCCCACGAGCCAGCGGTCACAGAAAGAAGCCGGGAGACCACGCAGGGCCTGGCGGCACGGCTCCAGGAGCAGCAGCCAGCGTGCCGACGCCGCCCGCGGGCGCTTCCGAGGAGAGGCCTGAGTGCCCGGAAGGAACAAGGCGGGGTTCACCCTAACCTGGAGGCCTTGCAGCAAACTGTGCACACCCGCGGGCTCCCTACGAGGCAGAGCACGCAGACGGACCCTTGGAGAACAGAAGATTCGAAATACCCCAAGTCCCGAGACTGCAAAGACTGCCGCTCGGGGCAAGGGACCCGGCCGCGGAGCCCACAAGACGCCCGGGCGACGGGCCAGTCGAGGGCCGAGCAGACCCTGAGGACTCACCGCACACCACTACAGGCACCGCCGTTCTGGAATGGGAAGCAAAGGGCTCCGTCTGAGCCAGGCCATAGGGGTCGACACGTCGGACGCACCCCGGCCCTCATGCAAAGCCTGCGGGAAACCCCCGGCCTCAACCATCACCACCGAACACCGGCAAGATCCTCGGCTCAGCCGCGGAAACCGGAAGGAGCGGACGTGATTTGTTCCAGAGGAACAGCCGGGCGGCGAGGGCCACGTCGGGGCCTGGCAGCCCACCCCCCGGACACCAGCTTCGCCAGGGACCCCTGACCGCAGTGCCCTGCGCACGCTGCACCAGAACACGACGCCCTGACTCGCCTCCCGGTGCAGATGCCGGGACCCTCCAGTGCGCTTGAAAACCAAGCCGAGGCTCTTTCGCTAAATTCGGCCGAGAAAGGCCCCAGGCTAGTTACGGAGCCCCGAGCACTGACACAGGCTCCCCCGTATCTGTACCCTGGACACACTCAAGCAGCTGGCAGCACTCAGAAATAAAGTTTTAACAAATTATCAAAAAACACCAACTTGATATTGATCCATCGAACTAAAAGCACAAAATGTAACGTTTCAATAACCCTAATCACCTGCGCAAAAGTTTACTGTGGAAGGACAGCCAGCCAGGCGACACACCTCCCCGCACGCCGGGCTGCAGCCGCCCGCCCCTCCAGGGTGGACGCCCGGGACCGAGGCACCCAGCCGGCCCCACGAACCCGTGGCTCCAACTGAGTCAAGCGCCGGAGGAGGAGACGCACTTCTCTGTCTGGATGCGGCAGACAGAGCAGCGGCAGACACGAGCCGGCTCTGGTCCACGTCCGGGACCAAAGGGAGCTCAGACCGCCCCCAGGAGACAGCCCCGCGGGCCCGCCGCCGTGGAGGGGCGCGGATGGCAACCGGCTAGGCGACCAGCACAGACACCCCTCGCCTCCCGGCGGGAAGGCTGGAAACTGGCTCTGAAAGAGCAGGAAGGTGCCTCCTGCAAACAAAGCTGGAGGGAAATTCCTGACGGAGCGCCAGCACAGGGATGTCTGGGTGAGTTAATCAGACGAGCTTCAGCCATAAAAGCTTAGTAGTAAATGAGAAACTTTCAAGTGTTATCTCAGCAGGAGATAACCCATCGTGGGTGTACCAACCAAGCCACACAGGACAGCGAGAAAATGTCAAAGGACGCTTTAAGCAAGTGGGTGACACGCCGCATTTAGCCCCGACCCTGTGGGCCTCAGAAGGGAGGCCTGCGGGACGCCCGCCGTCACCTGCCGCACCTGGACCTGCCCACACGGACAGCACAGCCAAGCACCAGCCACGCTCGGAAGCCGGCCTGGGTCCAGACTCTCCAAGGGGAGGGACGCGCAGGGCCCCCAGCGCCCAGGCCCCCCAAGGTGGCGCCACCTCAGACTTATGATCCAGGGCTTCTCAAAGAAGAACACCATCTGTCTTCTCACGTGGACAACGAGGTACAAAACACCGAAGCTGCTGGCACACCCGCCCCCCACCCCCGCCCCGCCCCGAGACAGAACGCGGCCGGCGCGGCACTTACCTGTGTCCAGGCGCTTTCCCGGGGACCCCTCCTCCACCTCGGAGTCGCCGCAGGTGCTTCGCGACCTTTTTCTTGGCTGCAGAAGAGTCTCCAACCTCGGAAGGACTACAGACAAAAAGGTTTTGGTCCCTAGCTGAGGAGAAGTTGGCTGGGTTTCAGTGTTCTTGGCAGACTTTGGGGGGCTTACACTTTTCGATTTGCAGAAGAGAACAGAAGTGCGTCTGTTTACATCGCTTGATGGCTCCGCCACCGCGGAGGCCGCCGCCGGCGCATCGCCACTACTGGCGAGGGTGGGCTCTGGAGGGTGTCCGATTACCAGTGCGCTCTGAGTGCAAGTGCTATGTGATTCATTACCAAATGTGACTCTTTTGAATAGTTTACTCTGCTCTGGGTTGAGTTCTACTGGTTTGAGGGTTGGTGGTTCTGAATTAGTCTCCGAGTTTGAAGGAAGAGGTAATGCATCTGATGGTTCAAGTTTAGGGGGAGATTTATCTCCTGAAAAAATTATAAATAAAGTGATTTTTGAAAACTGATAATTATAAAATCTATTATAAAACTTACTATAAATGTGAAGTCCACCGAAATACTAATTCAATTAAGGAAACACAGCATCACACATAACTGTCTGCAAGCAGCCGCGGGTCACCCTGTGTGCGTTTCCCTAACACCGAGGCCGCGGCGCCTGGCGCCCAGGTGTCCAGAGTTACCCTCTGAAGACAACCCTGAAGACCACCGCACGTGTGCCAGCATCAAGTCATCATTCGAGTTCATGACAGTTTCTGCAATCAACATCCACTTACCTTGAGGAAGGAAAATATTTCACGTAACTAAGGGGCTCTAAGCGGGCATTCCCACAGTCCTGACCTGGTCCACAAGGTTAGCAGACAGAGGAAACAGCACGCAGACCTGACTTCTGACCAGGGCACTCTTAAGTCGTGTCAAAACCAGGGAGTGGTGAGTGGCTGCGAACGATCCAGGAGAGCAGGAACACTTCCCACTCTGTTCTCAGATACACTAACTTCTGTGCCACCTCCAGAGACATTACAACCTACGTTCTTTCTTCTAAGTCTGACTTTAAATATAAAAACACAACCTCTGGACAAAGACTGTTTTAACCTCTTAAGAAAAAGGCTTTAAAAGTTACTAACATGGAAACAAGACGCCTGAGAGCCGGCCTGTCAGCCCCGCGCCCCGAGAGGCTGGAGAAGCCTCTCCAGGGAGGACGGGGCTGGCCGGGGCGGGCACACCCTCTGGGATAAAAGCCACCGAGGTTTCTCTCCAGGCAAGGCTGATACTGGCTTCAGGATGTATGACATAAAACCAGAAGGACACTAAGTAGTACGTATCATCACAGAGTACAGTTTCTATTTTATGAAACCTGCACATCTCCCCAAAACCGTCTAGAACACGTAAGGTTAATATTTTAAATCCAAAGTCATTCTGAAAGTGAAAAGCTACACAACTTCTAAGGTTCGTTTACGTCTCTGAGCAAATGTTTCGAGAATTCTCCCAACTTATGGTGAGGAGAGCCAGCCAGGCTCGGAGCCCAGGAGGGTGGCACGGAACTGCAGGAGCGCTCTGCCCAGGCAGCTGTGGTCAGGCTCTGCCCCAGAGGGGCCTTCGCTTTCAAACGCCACTCAAAGCCTGTTAAAGCACGTGACAGCGACTCAGAAAATGAGCAGAGAGCCTCTCCTGGACCAAAAGCTGTTAGAAGCGTCAGTTTCAGAAGGAGACACTGACTCATCTCGCATGCAAACGCTAGGGCCTGAGGCCCACTGCCGGCGCGCGGCTGGTGAGGAACCTCCCCCGCCCGCTGCTCGTGACCACGTGGGGAACACTGACCAGGTGGGAACTAGGGACATGCAGAGTGACCGCTGGGAGGCTTCCTGTCACTCACTAGGAACGCCAAGGGCATCTTCCCAGGGGTGGGGCCCTCCTCCCTCCCTTTCCCCCACCTGCCCCCAGACCCACAGGGGCTCTCGTGCTGACCTGACACCAAGGCGTCAGCACCTGCCGCAGCCTCGGCAGGCAGGGGGACGCAGGGGTGGCAGTGCCGCCCCCCGCCAGGCCCCTGCACTCAGCAAGCGCACTAGGCCACCTCAGGCCCCACCCCCAGGCTTGG
Organism: Neophocaena asiaeorientalis asiaeorientalis; assembly: GCF_003031525.2. Classification (NCBI taxonomy): domain Eukaryota; kingdom Metazoa; phylum Chordata; class Mammalia; order Artiodactyla; family Phocoenidae; genus Neophocaena; species Neophocaena asiaeorientalis. Next base: position 844,692 of record NW_020172451.1, on the reverse strand, counting down.
CCGCTCCTGCTGGGGCAGCAGCCCCCCGCAGGCGCCCACGGCCCTGGCCGCCCGCACACGAGGCCCGGGACCACGTGGTCCACGGCGGACTGCGCCCACACCCAGCCTGTGCCAGCCGCGGGGAACGGGGGGGGCTCTTCAGAGGGGCCACCCGACCCTCCCCCTCCCTGAAGGCTACGCTATGGCACAGGGCCCTGCAGTCTGCCGGGGCGGCTCACAGAGGCATGTCCCAGGCCTCTGGGGGCCGCGCAGAAGCAGAGTGGGCGTCAAGGACAGAAGCTGCTCAGGTGGCCCGGTGCAAACCACCCCCACCACCAGCTGCGGGACCCTCGCAGGCCACTGGCCCCGAGCCTCCGTGCCCTCGTCCGTCAGACGAGGACAGACAGCACCGTGACCAATGACCCCGCCGCGCTCGCCACGCTCAGAGCAGGTGCCAGGCAGGGCCCTGGGGGGGGCGTGGGGGGTGCACACGGAGCCAACACGAGAGCGCAAGTCCGTGTACAGTCACTGGCTGCGGACAATCACACGCTGCTTAAGCGCTCGTGAAAAACGCTCGATTAACTTCCAGAGCCAACGCTCTGCGTTCGTGGCATCAACGAACGCAGAGCGCCTGAAATCCTGTTCACGGAGCTCACCCCACACATAACAGCCCGGCGGCTCCACTCGGGGCACCCCACCTGCCCCACTGCTTCGGGGCGTCTGCAGGGCAGCTTCTCCACCGTCCACACCCGTGGCGCCAACCCGCCCAAGAGACGCTTCCAAACCAAAGCCACAAACGGCCTGGGGACCCAGCGAGGCACCTGTCTGGACACCGTGCCACCAACCCTCCCGAGTCAGGGGCCCCTGTCCTCTCTCGAGCGTGACTGCACCGTCCAGCCTCCAGCTGACCCTGGCAGCCCCTCTGGAGCCTCCAGGGAAAGAGACGGGCGCAGTCTTAAAACAGCGGAGACAGGGCTCGAACCCGACACTGGACCAAAGCCCCGACAGCTAGAGGCAGAGGCCCCTCAGCGACCCAGGCCCACGGCCTCGGCCACGCCGTCCTCACTGCCCTGCCCCACCCCGCCGCTCGACGGAAACTTCACCGTGTGTGAAACCGACGACCCGGGCACGAGGCTCCCCGGCTGACGGCCCCACACCAGCACCACACAGACCGCGGGCAGAGTCCGCGGGCGCCCGCCCCAAGGTGCACGGAGCCCCACGCCCGCCGCCCCTGCCTGGCGCCTGACGCCAGCGTCTCCTCCCTGCTCAGGTTTCCAACGGAAACCCGTGAACATTAAATCACAACTAAGACCGCGATTGATGTTGAGAAATCACCACTCTTTCAAGCGTGACGGATTGATATTGTGGTCCTGAGTCTTTCAGAAGATTCTTGAGTTTTGCCCCGGGACGGTGATCCCAAGTACACGTTTCTACACTCGCTCACAAACGGCTGCTTCCGCCGCCTCCGCCAACCTCTGTGTCATCCACACGACCCCAGCCCCAACGTCTGGAGGCCACGCCGCTTCTTCACGGGGGGCGCCCCCACCCTCCCTGACAAGCCCGGCTGTTTCTCCTCTCCACCCACACCTCTCCTTCCACGTGTCGCTCCTAACCAGCACGGCTCCAGGCCTCCCTGCTCACATCTGCCGCGCCTCCACCTGCTTCCTCAGATGTGGGCCGGCCCCACGGAACAGCGAGAGGGGCCGCCGGGGACGCCCGCCCAGCAGGAGAGCTCAGAAGCCGATGGCGGACCAACCTGTCGACACATTCTCCCCCCAACCCACTCTTCTGCACAAGAAGAGAAACGCGTGCCCTCAGCTGGAGGGGCAGCTCGAGCAGCGGGAAGGGGCCAGCTGGCAGGCAAGCAGGTGCCCATGCCGGAACCCACGCTCCAGGCCCACCCTGCACCCCGAGGACCCCTGAAGGCACAGAAGGGGGCACAGCCCGGGAACCCAGGTAGGCCCGGCTGTCGAAGGTCCCCTTGGGCAAGAGCTCCTCAGAACCAGAACCCCAAGAGGCAGGGCCGGCGCAGGTGGCGGCAGGGAGGCTCCCCCAGACTCTACGGACCTGACGTAACTCCCAGAACCCAGGAGAAGCTGCAGAGCCTGTAGCTGACAGCGCAGCCATGCACCAGAAAGGCCATCGCGAGCAAAAGTCTGCAGGAGCGACTCAGGGTCGCTCTCTAAGGGAAGAGAGAGCTCAGGGTTCCAGGTCCTTCCGGCCCCACTGCTGCCTCAGGCAACTGGAGAAAACAGGAGGGAGACACGCAGGACACTGCTCCGCCGGGGGAGGCCCAGCGCCAGCCCACAGGGGCCCACGCAGAGGCACACGCGGCCACCGCCAGGACACGGCAGGCCCGCAAGGCTGGCACCCGTCCGCAGCACACCTCAGCTCTTTTAAGAAGATAAGCTGGAGAACAACTTGGCGTCTGGTTTGATCAACGTCTTTGTTATTCTTATCTGGACGCGGTGGAGAAAAAAATCAGAAAGACCGTAAAACAGCTGCCAACTGCTGTGTTGGCAGGGAGTCTGACTCCACGGCCTCTGTCACTGCCTGAAACGTGCTGACCCTCAGGCGAGGCAAGGAGAGCATGAGGGGCGGCCCTCGGCCCGCCCTAGAGCTCCAGCCCCCGGAGGGCGCCTCCCAGAGCCCAGGCTGAACTGGCATCCACGGCCCGTCCTGCCGGGGAGGGGGCTCCTCTGGGCGCGCATCCGGCCCAGCCCTGTGCCCCACACGCTCGGCCCACGACGGAGCACGGGAGGGACCTTCGCACCCCCCAGGCCCTCCGCCCTCCCAGAAGCGAGCCAGTGAGGGCTGAGCGCACCCCGCGCAGGTCACCAGGCACCCGGTGCAACGACTCTGCTCCACTCTCCTGAACCGACACACAGTCGTGCCCCCCGTCACTCTCCAACCACCCTGGCAAGGCTGCAGACGACATAGACGGTGCTCCTGAAATAGTTTTCCGGAACCAAGCTGAGAAAAAAGTCTCATTCCACGCCCCAGACTCTCGTTAGTGCCCAAACGCGGCGCGGACGGCACGGACGGCCCGGCGTGTGCCCGGAGGTTTCCGAGCGCTCCTGGCCCGCGCCCCCGAGCGTGCTTACCTTCCTCCCCGGTCTCCTGCCCCAGCTGAGCACCGTCCTCTTCAAAGCCTGCAGTACCTGACTCGGCGGCCGGGGGCTGGCTGTGCTGCTGGCTCAGCTGGCTCCGAAGAGCGGCGATCTCCTTCTTCAGCAACTTGGCCCGCTTGCTCCGCGACCCGCTGGACTTCATGGAGCACGTGAGGTCCAGCATGTCCAGCAGCTCCCGCAGCTGCTCCTCCAGGACCATGTGGGCCCTACTGGCCGGGCTCAGCAACCTGTCCACTGGAAGCAGAGGCACGGCCATCAGAAGCCTCAGACCACCCGGCCAGCCCTGCCGGGGAGCCCTGGGCCCCCATCTGCACATGGCGCCCACGAGGGCCGCCGCCAGGGGCGTACACGGGAGCAGGGGCGGTGCCCAGGGACGCCGAGCCCTCCTGCTGAGACCAGCCGCTCAGGCCGAGCGAGGACTCCGAGAAAAGGCCCAAGGGAGGTGTGGACTCCCCGAGGGCACCAGCGTGGGGCGTCTGCGCATCGCGACTGATGTCTGACCTCAAGTCTCGGGCCCAGGCTGCCGTCTGGCTTTTCTAAAACTGGGCTGCAAAATTCACAGATAATTTGGAGTTTGGGGCACATTTACTACAAAAACCGCTAGCAATTTCCATTTCAGCCAAACACCAAAATTCATAAAGCACAGATTATCTTAAATCAGTGAGAAGCAGGCAAGAAACAAAACGAGTCTACAGAAGCCCCTGCAGATAAAACTGGGACAAAAACGGCAGTGCCCGGCAGTCCAGACAAAGGAACACACCTCCCCCCTCAGGCAAATCTTTTACTAAAGCACCACCTCGTCCACGAAGGGAACGAGATGACGGTATAGGGAAACACGGCAGAAAGCATCCCGACAAAAGCCCGCACATAAGAAGGTTCACGGAAACAGAAGGCACGTCGCTTGAGGAGCCTCACCACAGCGTCTGGTCCTCCCTCGTGCCACCCCAATGCTGAAGGAGGAGCGGATTAGACTTTGCATCCCTAATTCTATCCTCAGTGAAAGCTGGGTGCAGAGGCATACGCAAGCACTTGTGGTGGCTCGCCCGGCTGTTTCCTGCAAGGCCTGACCTCCGCAGTCCCGCGCCCCTGCCCGCCCAGGGCTCCTGTGGGGGCAGAGCCGTGCAGCAAGGCAGCAGCTTCCAAGGGTCGGAAGAGTCAGCGGACGGCAGGCCCCCCAAGGCCACGGCGCAAGGAGTGCACCGCCGGGGAGAGGGCCCCGTGCCTGTGCCCTGCTAACTTCCAAGCACAGCGACAGCCTTGCTCTGGCCACAGACGCCCTCCCAAGTCCGTAAGGGCCCACATGGGCCCAAGGCCCCGGCTACACTGCTTCCTGGTCTGTATCAGGCCGACCTAGGCCGTCCTGCTCGGGGCCACAGGCCACGCGTCTCTCTCAAGTGGGACCCTGAAACGTGGCTGCCCTGAACAGAGATGCACTGACTGTAAAATACACAATACGTGGCAAAGAGGAAATGAGAAGCCAGTGGACGCAACCCTCCGCAGTCTTTATGTCATTTACACGTTAAATTCGCCACGTGAGACACGGTGGGTTAAAAACACATCACTAAAATAAGTTTCGCCTGTTTCCCGCTTTTTCACGAGGCTACTAGGAAGCCTCAAGTCAGTGTGTGGCTCCCACCCCCTTTCTCCTGGGCCTACCCGCACGGCATCTGCGGGGGGAGCACCCTCCCGCCTGTTCCCGGACAGCCGCGCTTACCGTCGTCCCAGGAGAAAGGCCGCCGGGGGGCCGCGGGGGGCCGCTCGGGCAGGTGCATCCCTGAGGCCTCCTCGAAGCCGACGCTGTCGGCCTGGCGCCTGGCCTGCCTGAGCACCACGCCACCCTGGTCACGCAGCCGCACGGCCGCCCGGTAGAACACCGTGTCCTTGGCGTTGTACTTCATGCAGTTGTCCACGATGAGGTCAAAGTCCTCCTCCAACTCCCTGAGAGTCCGGTACCCTTGCGCTTCTAACCGTTTCCGCATCGTGGCAAAGTCCATAGGGTGTTTAATGTGATCCAGATAATCCGGAACCTGATTCCAGGAAAGAAAACAGCCGTTTACAGACAAAACAGGATTCATTCGTGCTACATAACCAGCACAGCTGCCACGTAAGGCAGCCACACGTGCACATACACACATGAACACACGCACCCACACAATGCTCACACAGTACCGAGCGGCAGCAGTGAGACACACCAAACTGAAGCCTGGGTCCTTCCAAGGACCCTCCCAGCCAAGGCCCCTAAAGCACAAACGCAGGAACCCAACCCCCGGCCGGGCAGACACGCACTGGGAAGGGCTCTTTCTTCGTCCCTTTGGTCACCGCAGACATGAGGAAGGAAAGGGAACGCGAGGGCGAGGACACCCACCTCCTTCAGGCTCACTGGCTGGGCAAATATCCGGGCCGGGTCCTTCTCCTGCAGCTGGTCCAGCACGGAGCGCAGCAGCACGGTGAGCGGGGTCAGCCGCAGCTCCAGGGCCACCTGCTCCAGCTTCACCTGGGGGCCAGCGCACGCGGTCTCAGGGCCCGAGGGGACCCTCCCGCTGAGAAGCCGCTCAACACCGCCCTGTGGCCGACGGGGCCCACTTTACGGGCACACACGGCGCCCCTTCCTGCCCGTGCTTCCCGGGACCGCAATGGACACCACACCACCCCAGGCCAGCCAGCCTCCTTCAAGACAGGTCAGTGCCACCCCCCCAAAGCCCCCCGCACCCAGGGCGACGGTCACCCGGCCAGCACCCCTCACCAGGGAGGACGGCTTGGAGGAGGCAGGGGGCGAGGACTGCAGGCCCAGGGGACAAGCAGCTGCACGCCCCGCCCCGCCCCCGGACGCCCCGCCCCCGCGGCCTCACCTGCTCCCTCTTGAGCTTCTCGCGCTTGCGCAGGAGCTCAATGAGCAGGCGCGCGCGCTCCAGGTCGTGCCGCAGCCGCTGCCAGTACTTTAGCTTCTCTTTGGCAGCTTGAATCTCCTCGTCGTTTTCTCTCTGAGGAGAGGAATGGAGTCGGCCTCGTCCCCCGCACAGACCCGCCGAGGAAGGGCTCCAAGGCCCAGGCGCCACCTCCCCAGCGTCTCGGCCCCGCGCACGTCCTTCCTGGGGACACGCGCGCGCACCCTGCCAGCCCATCTCCAGGCCAGCGCTGGCGGGGAGGGATGGGGCTGAGCAGCGAGGGCTGGGGACCAGGGCACGCCGGTGGAGAGACCTGGCCGCCCGGGCGGCGCGCTCTCCGGGCAGCCTCGGCTAGGCGCTCCCAAGACCCTCGCCCAGCCAGGCCGCCCAGCCCCCCCACGCGCACGTCCTCACTTCCTTCCCGCCCCAGCGCTGCGCAGGCGCTTGGGCCCTCAGCGCGCTCCTCCCGGAGGGTCAGGACTGCTGCCCGTCCCCAGCCCCAGGCGCCCACCCTCTACCGCCTGCGCCCGACACCACCAGGAAGCCCACATGCCCAGGCTCAGCCCACCCTGTGCCGGCATCTCAGCTGAAGGCTTGCCGGCCCACAGCTCTGGGAGGAAGGGGCAGTCGGGCTCCTCACCTTCCCACACCAGCCCCGCTAAGGCTCCCAGCGGGTGTCTGGGGCCCTCCCGATTACAGCAGTCCCAAAGCCGAGTCCGACTTTATGCACGGGGCTCCCCTTCCCTGTTGCCGTCGTGGACACACGCACCTCCAGCCTCAGCTAAGGCAGCAGCGCCGGCACTGTTGCTGGAACACTGATGCCGGCACAACTCTCAGGCCCTCTTCTCTCCCCGGTCCCTTCTGCCCCTCGGGTTTCCACCCCCATCCAGACAGAGCGGAAACAGCACAGCCAGCAGGCGGAGTCCGGCCCCCGACGCTTATGCAGTCCTATCCCAGTCCGAAGCCTGAACCTGGCGGCAGGGGGCGCTCTGCCCCGAGGGCGGAAACGGCGAGGATCAACCCTGAGGCCACCACACAGGGGCTGACACTGCCCTCTAGGACCTTGGCGTCTGAAGGCAAAGAACCAATGACGAGCTGCAAGGCACCTCTCTTCTCGCTCTACAGGGAAACGCAGCAGAGCGAGGCCCAGGAGGCCGGGTGCGGGGACGTGGGCTGGCCCTGGGCCTCCTCTCCGCCAGGCGTCCTCCAGGCTCCACCAGATTCCAATCACTGGGCTTGTTTTTACGTTATTTGAAATTCTCAGGCATCAACCAGGAGTTAACAGTAACATCGGCTGTATGAACAAAGCCAGTAAATAAATACACTGAAAGGTGGGCTTAGAAAACCAAATTCCCCAAGAGCATCTGAAAATCACCTTGTCCGTTAGTCTGAAATAGACACCGAAAATATCAGCTGAAGGATGTTTAGCTGATAATGAGGGAGAGGAAGGCAGGTAAGCCCCAACAAGCCCCTGGTGCCCATCTGCTGTGCGCACTGCCCGCTACCGCCCGGCTGCAGGACTGAAGGGCCGCCAAGGGCGGCTCTCCCCGCATACAACGGCCCCACCACACAGGAACCTGCTGGCAGGACCTGACTGAGGCCCACACCTCTTCTGCACAAAAGGGCCTGAGTTTCTGACTCTGCTCAAGTGGTCTTACTTCACCTAAAACCAACCCTGGGAAGTTCCATAAACTGGGGCGGTAATGAAGCCATTTCTGGTTCCAAAAAACTCTCAGGAAAGAGGATCTTAGAGGACAGCTTGCAATCAAGCCGAGGTCCACCCAACAAAGGAGGGGAGGACACCCACTGCCTGGAAGGGAGACGGCCAGGACCCTCCCCCGCCCAGGGTCAGGACCACCTAGGTCAGATCAAAACCCTGTGCTGGAGGCACAGGGCAGGCCAGCTCTGCGGGGTGAGGCCCTGGCACACGCACCCAACTCCCCAGACATCACCAAGGGCCTAAAGACCCTGAGGGATAGCCACCCCGGCCCCTGACGCTGACGCCAGCGGCAGCAAGGCAGACAGGAGTGGCCCTGCCCCAGCAGAGCAGGACAACCGTGTTCTCCCAAAGCCACCAGAGAGCGGGCAGGGGACGCTCTCCCGCCAGGGGGCGCATCGGGGTTGAGGGGGCGGGCATGCTCGCTCAAAGGCAGGACAGGGGGGACAGGAGCCACACCCCACCCCAGCACTCACTGCAGGCCCTCACCCCCAGCAGGCTCTGCAGGATGGCGGAGGACAGGCTCCAGGGAGGGTCACTGCCAAGGGGACCCGCTCTGAACAGACCACCGAGGAGGCAGCACCCAACAACCCGAGGCGCCTCGTCTGCCCCAGGCCAGCTCATTCCATCTGTCTGTCTGTCCCCAACCAGAAGGCGGCCACGGGAGGGAAGGGCTGCACCTGCCCCCTTCCAGGCCCCGGCTCAGGGCTAAATGAGTCAGCTTAACCTCTAATACCAAGTAATTTTAAGGTTTCAAAGAACATCAAAAATCACACCAAGCCTTGAACGTCCCGTGTGGAACATTAATGTTTCGGACGTCCGCACAAGTCAGCCTTTGCTAGAACGCGATGGAAGAAGGAGCTGGGTGCCGCCCTTCCACCCGTCCGCCTCCTGTCCTTCCCACGAAGCGGGAGCTCACGTCCCCAGCGTGGCGGGTGGCAGGCCGCCCCGCGTCCGTGTCCCTGCCCACACAGGCCACACAGCTGGGCTCTATACGACCCAGTCAGAGCCCTCTCCTGGCCAAGCCAAGGTACACCTCAGGGCTCAGTGTAAGTCATAAGGACCCAGATCTCTGTGGTTCCTCCCAATTCCTTCTGCCAAGAGAGCTGACGCTTCCCTTTCCCGTTTCCTGTGGGTGAATCCTCCCATCGTTACAAATCTACCTCGTGTGGGGCAGGATGGGAATACAACACGACTGGTCTCGAACCCTCGTGCCAGCCTCCTGAGAGCACATGCTCCACCAGGAGTGACCCCCCACCCCACTCCCCTGAGGTGCAGGCAGGCCCCTCGCGTGCACACGCCCCGAACCCCCCAGCTTCCTGCCAGGGGGGAACCCAGCCCAGGTCCCACGGGCAACCACATAGGCCCCGGGCCGCCACTCCCAGCGCAGTTCACCCTGCGCCCCCGCAGGGCCCCGAGACGAGACTCCTGGGGCTGCATTCTCCACGTCTCCCATTTCTCTGCCGTCACCCAGGCGAGGACGAAGCCCTCCGTCCTGCCTCGCTGCCCCGATCTTGCGACGCCTGCTTACCTGCCACCCCAGAGGCCTGCAGACTCTGGGCCCCCGCCCCCGCCCCCCTTTCCTGGAGCTCCCGAGACAGCACCCAAGCAAGCCAGCCGACCTCAGTCCCCATGGTTCCAGCCCTGCAGCCTCCTGAACGGCCCCCAGCCCACAGCTGGCCCTCCCGGCCCACGGGCACGTGTTCCGACACAGCCCTGACCGAGACCCGAACTCCGGGCCCGATGCGGAGGAGGGAGGAGCGCGCAGGGCGCCACTAAATAAGGCCCGGGTCTGACGGAAGGCTGAGGGTGAGCCCCAGGGGCCAGGCCCCCACGGGTGAGCACGGGCGCCCCTGGCCCTCAGGGTCGGCAGCACGGCCAACACAAGCAGCCAGCGGTCCCGACGCTGGATGGAGCGGGCAGGCGGGCGCAGGACAGCGGAGCAGCCGGCAGGCCAGCAGGGCTCAGGACGCGGCACCTCCCGGCCCCTCTGTGCGCACGTCCACCGTAGCCGCAGCCCAGGGTTCAGGGAGCCGCTTGGTGTGCAAGGTCCACCCGAGCAAACAAGGGCGGCAGCACTGCGTCTGCAGAGGCCTGTGCCACGTCTCGGGGGAGGGGACTCAGATGGCACTGCGGGCACCAGGACCCCCAGGGGAGAGACGGCCCCAACAGCACACCCTCGGGGGCAGCGGGTCTGAGAAGCACACCCTGTAGCCTTGCGGTGCCTCCTTTCCCGGGGATGGAGGAGGGTCGGGGACACAGCCCACCCCACAGAGGCCCAGGATCTTAACGGTTCCTCTGGATTCCAGAAAGCCCTAAGACGACGTCAAACTGAGCGTCTAAGTGTGTTAGTAACGTTCAATGACCTACACTGTGAGCACGACAGGACTGGGAAGATCGAGAGAAGGGGCTCCCTAGCAAGGACGTCGCCGCTGGCGAGGTGGAGAGGGCAGCGCTCAGCCCGGGCCTCACGCCGGGACCAAGGAGAAGCGACAGCAGAGTCGGGAAGCAGCAACTCCCGAAACACCGGGATGAAAACAGCGGCTGATTCCCTCGACGTGGGGACCCCAGGGATGGGGACCCTCACAGCTGCCAGGCAGTCCCGCCCCGGCCAGAACTCAGCGGAGGGAGCGCCCTTCACGCCAGGAACCCAGATGCCGGACGCGGCGCCCGGGCCGCTCTGACTGATGATGCACAGGGACAGACGGCAGAGCCTCCAGGGTGCGGCGGGAGCCACGGCGATCCAACAGGAACCGGTCGGGAGGGCCCCCGCTGGGCACCCGAGTCTAGGAGGCTGCGCCCCTCAGCACACAGGGGCAGACGACTCCTTCTTGTTTTGGGGCATCGCAGGGTCGACCCCTTCCTTTCTAAATCCATTCTTTCAGAGAAACGCTCTACAACACCAGATGGGTCTATGAACGCAGATCAACCGCTAAGACGTAAGCGCTAGTCTGGTTTTGTTCTTTGCTCCCCCCCTCGCTTGTCTTGGCCCTCGTCGCCCTCGGCATGGCCCCCAAGTTACATCGCTCCCGCACGGCAGCCCCTGTCCCCTGCCGCTCCACCCCTGGCAGGCATCCCCGCGTGCAGGGTTGGGAAAGAGGGAGATGGAGGCACTGCCTGCACCCCCCGGGCTAACGCCGGCACGCGGTCCCCCGGCCCGAGAGGCCGGCCACACACCTGAGCCTGCATCCTCCGAGCTCCTCGGAGGCACTGGAGGCTGAGGGACACCGGGGCGCGGGCACGTACCTGCTGCGTGTTTCTGTGGGACTGCAGGCTGGACTGGAGTCTGCGCAGCAGGGGGGCCCCGTTCCTCGACAGCCTTTTGAGGAGCCAGTAGCTGTGGGCGCGCTCTACAAACTGCTTCTTCCGCTGAATGGCCACCTGGTTCGCAATCCTATTTAATCTAGAACACGGAAAAACTCAGAGTTTAGCTGTAAAGCAAGACACGGGTGCGCTCTCATCATGGAAACGAGAAACCACGGCGTACTGTTAACACACCGCGCGCATCCCACCGCACCTCTCAGCAGCGGTGCCCTCACGGCCACCACCGCCTCCCTGGTTCTCCGCCTACCCGCAGGCTGCGTCCACCCGTGGTCACTCCAGCGGCCCTTGGAGCACACATCTAAGAAGAAAAACGGGTGGAGCCCTGGGTGTTTCCGCTTTCTCTGAGTCGGGCATCCACACGCACCGACCTCCACCAGGTGTGGCCGACCCTGAAGAGTCACCCACTCTCACGGGGTTCGGGGCCGTGGCGCCCTGGTCCCCTCAAGAGGGAAAGCAATGGCATAAATGGAGGCAGAAGCAGCGGAGGGGGGCAGCTACCCTTCACCAAAACGACCGTGAGCGTCCCCAAGCCGCCTGCGAAACTCCACCCTTTCAAGGACTGCAAAGCGTGAAGGATTTGTAACAACACTTGCATGAGGGGATGCGAAAACGGCGTAAAACCCTTGGAGGCCAGCAGCACAGCTTCCCGGTCCCTGCCGTCACCCCTGCTGCTGAAACATGCCTCAGGAAGACGAGCGAGGCAGCCGAGAACTAAACCTGGACAGGACAAGGAGGCTTCCCCACTGTGCACCAAACATCAACATTTCAGGTCAGAAACTGAGGAATTTCAAGAGCACATTTTTTGAAAAGCACGACCCTGAGCTGCACAGAACTGTGCCGACACCCTCGGCTCTGCCGCATCCAGACCCACGATGGTCCTCCTCCTTAGAGCAGTGGATGCGGCTCGAGCCTCGCTGCCGAAGGCCACGCGCCACACGGGGCAGCCCTGCCCAGGGTGCCCGGGGGAGACCCACCAAAGGGGCAGCTCCACACCAAGCACAGGCCAGGGGTCAGCGAGAGCAGCCAGGCAGACGCAGAGCCCAAGCCCCAGCGTGCCCACAGGCCCACCGGCTCGGGACACCTGGTCACGCGTTGCTACCAGAGGCAAGGCTGGAACGCCTGCCAGCAGCGGCCAGAGCATCTCCGCTGTCCCATGATGGCTCCAGCAGAGGGCACCGTGGACCCCAGGGCTCCTCGTCTGCGGACGGGGCTGTGTTCACCTTGGGCACCCGGGAGTCGCCCTTCTGTTGGGGGCTGTTTTCAACTTTTTGACAGCGGCTTGACGGAGGGGCAGCAAAGTGCATGCATCTTAATGCACAGAGCTCGGGGGTCTCTACACACGCAGACGTGTGTTCTAACACGCACTCAGTTATTGCAACAGTCAAATGGGACAGCACAGATACAAGGCTGACTCGTCATGTGCTGAGCACCCCACTGAAGAAGTCAGGAAAAGACAAGACAGGAAGGTCCCAGGACCGCACGCAGGTGGCGGCAACTGCCCCAAGGCCGCGCAGCGCCCTGGAAAGCCGCTGAGGGGAGCTTCCATTTTCTCCCCACCACAGCAACAGTACGGCAGGTGAAGGATGAGCGAACCGACTTCATCCTGCCAACACTACAACGTATAAGCGATTCGAATCGTCGCACCTACAATGTTATGTGTCAATTAAATCTCAATAAAGCGAAAGAAAAAAAGACAAAGAGCTAAAAATCATGAAACGGGAGACAACACACAAGAAAATCTCAACAAGACCAGAAACGTGCTCTCTAAAAAGACTAGTAAAGACACAAATGGGGGCTTCCCTGGGGGCGCAGTGGCTAGGAACCCGCCTGCCAGTGCAGGGGACACGGGTTCGAGCCCTGGTCCGGGAAGATCCCACATGCCGCGGAGCAACTAGGCCCGTGCGCCACAGCTACTGAGCCTACGCTCTAGAGCCTGTGAGCCACAACTACTGAAGCCCACACGCCTAGAGCCTGTGCTCTACAAGTGAAGCCACCACAGTGAGAAGCCTGCGCACTGCCACGAAGAGTAGCCCCCGCTCGCCACAACTAGAGAAAACCTGCGCGCAGCAACAAAGACCCAACGCAGCCAAAAATAAAATAAAAAAAAAATTAATTAATTTAAAAAAATTTTTTAAAAAAAGAAACAAATGGGACTTCCCTGGTGGTGCAGTGGTTAAGAATCCGCCTGTCAATGCAGGGGACACGGGTTCGAGCCCTCGTTCGGGAAGATCCCACATGACACAAAGCAACCAGGCCCGTGCGCCACAACTACTGAAGCCCGCGTGCCTAGAGCCCGTGCTCCGCAACAAGAGAAGCCACCGCAGTGAGAAGCCCGCACACTGCAACGAAGAGTAGCCCCCGCTTGCCGCAACTAGAGAAAGCCTGCGCAGCAACGAAGACCCAACGCAGCCAAAAAAAAAATGAGAAGATAAGCTGAGGAAAAACACGTGATGGGTACAACCAAACAACCTGCCACCCACAAGCTGAGCCCGGGAAGAGAGAGAGCCGCCACCGGGAGAGCTGGGACTGACGCTGGTGTGCTGGCACTGCATCCAAGGGCATCGCCCAAGCCCACACCAGACTGCAAGCCCCCAGGGCAGGAAAACCAGAGGAACCCACCCCCATTTACAACGAGGGGTTGCTGTGACTGACGAGGGGTGGGCTGATGCGACAGGAGGGGTCCCAAAAGCGAGTCGTCATTTAACATTTGTTTCTTTTTTTTTTTTGCTACGTTTGATAAACGATGTTACTATCTAGTTTTTTGTTTTTAAAGCTTTTATATAAAAGTCACGACCAACAGGCACAAACAGCATTAAGAGCCATCCCCACCTGACATGCAGACACGGGAGGAGCACCTGGGCCACCCCGCCGGCGTCTGCAGGGAGCGGGGTCCACCCTCCCTGCTCAGCCAGCTGGGAGGTCGGGGCACGTGAGTGAAGTCCACCCGCCAGACCCGAGGAGCCCCGAGTCGGCCTCTGGAGGGAAGCGGTTCCGGGCCACACTGGCTCCGGGGTGCCCCCCGCCCGACCGCATGGACCATAGGCAGGAGCCCCAGGACCGCATCCACACCTCCCAGCCAGACCTCACCAGCACCCATGGCCACGGCCACAGCCACACAGCCAAGGCCAGGCGGCTGACCGCCCCAGGGGCCCTCCCCTCGACCACTAAGCAGGTTCACAGTGACAGTCAGCTGGGCAGAGCCTCCTTTCCTGAGAAACCCCTCTCGAGCTGCCCACCTCAGTGCCCGGACCCACAGGGCAGACCCCTCCGACACCCACACCTCCCGGTCCACGCCGGCGGGGAGAGAAGGACCCCGCTGAGGGGGATGCTCCCTTCCAGCCCTCGCGGGGAGGAAGGCCAGGAAGAAAAGAGCAACAGGCCACGTGGAGAGGAGCCGTCGCCTCCAGGGGCCCCCGGATCCGACGCCAGGAAAGTCAAGAGCAGAAATCATCTGGTAGAGGCACTGGTGACACCTCGGTCACCAAGGAGCAGGGGACGTCACTCCCTTCAGGTGGGGACGCAGGGGCCCCGCAGTCCCAGGCACACCTCTGTGAGCCGCGAAGGCCTGTCGCAGGGGACACAGAGGTCTGGGGATGCCCAAATCAAAGGAGGCTGAGTGGGACTGGTCCCGACTGGAGGCAGGAAGGCTCCAGGGGAGGCCGGCCCCACCCTGGGAGACACGCAGGGGCGCGTGGAAACCACCCCCAAGAGGGTAAACGGGTTACTGGCAAGAGGGGACCCTGGGTAAAGAGTGTTTGGGTGGGGTTTTTTTTCGACTTTTGCAACATTTTATAAATTTGAAGTTATTTCTGAACAAAAAACTGAAACTGAAATGAAGACAAGACGAGATGCAATGCCGGTCTCTGTGCCTTGGAGGGGGAGGGTGCCCAAAGCACCAAGGTCCATCCCGCCATCCACTCCAGGCAGCGACTCCAAGTGCTAGGATGAAAGAAAACTTCAATGCACGTCCGCCCCATCGCTGCGGAAGCAGATACAGTGAACGCGACCAGGAACTGCCGGATCCCACGACCTCAGCAGACCCTCCCCGTGGGCCGGGCCTGCTCTGTGCGCCCGGGATGCCCGGCTGCGGGACATGTGGGCACAGCAGGCCTGCTGAGCGGGGGTGACGCCAAGGCCGGGCCCAGCAGAGACCACCAGGAGGAGGGGGGCGGGGGTAAAGCGAGCAGGACACCAGCCAGGGGGCCGCACGCCCGAGGGACACGGGGCGTGGCCCACGGCACCACGCCCAGCACTCGCTTCAGTCCTACGCACGCAGGAATCCCCGAGACTGACACGCGTCAGGAGAGCCCGCAACGCAGTGGAGACACGTGGCGAAGCATCCAGAGTCCTCCCCTGCGCTCCCACGCTCCCCGCCCCGCCCCAGGAGGGCCCTCGCAGGTGCAAAGCCCGGAGCTGGCAGCCGGGACGGGGGACCTGCCCGGGGAGACGCCAGTCCCCCAGCCCCCAGTTCAAAACCAAGGAAAGCAACGAAGCCACAGGAGGGTCGGAACTAGAACACTCAGAGCAGCTCTGGGGAGACACACTGCTCGGCCCCACATCACGCGGCAAGAGCCGCCAAGGCCGCCTCCGCTGGGCTCGCCCGACGTGACCGGGAGGGACACCGGGAGGGACACCGGCAGGAGCGGGACACACGGCCCGGCTTCTCCACACCGCGTGCGTTTCACGACCCGCACTTCTGACTTCTGGCTGGGTTTGTAGGGCTTCTCTCCAGGAGTCGCTCCTTAAACAGCCCTTCCCCGAGGACCCGGGCAGGCGAGCGGGAGGGCTGCCCGGCGGCGCCCACAGAGCAGAGGTGGCACCCACATGCACGGGGCGCCCAGAGCCAGGCTCCCACCTGCAGGGGCTGACAGGCTTCTCCCATTTCCCCAGGCCACAACCCATGAGAACTTCCATAACACGTAATAAACTTAACTGCCAGAAACATGAAAAAAGACATACAAAACTCAAGTGCAAACTTCTTGCTGTTAAGTTCAACAGGCATTAAACTTGTCTGCCCAACGGCTCCCAAGCACCCGCTCTCCAGCCGTCCTCACCTGGTGTCCCAGCAGCGCCCTCAAGGGGACAGAGCCGTGACCCGGAGCCTCCATCCTCATCACGCACTTCCGGTTACAGCTCATTACGCAGGAACACGCGTATCACCGAGGCCAGGCCCGGCCGGATGCTCCTCCCTCGAGGCCCCTCCTCCCCAGATACACTGGGACACCCATAGCGCAACCAGAGAGAGCAGAGTGACCAGGTTAATTACCCCAAGGGACCCAGGAGGCTCCAACTCCACGAGTCCCTTCACCTGGCCTGGCCCCTCCCCGGTGCCCACCTCCACCGGCACTGCCCTTCCCCTCACGAAGCAGAGGGAATGGACGAAGAAGCAGAGAGGATCCAATCAGAAGAGCGGCTACTCGAGGAAAAGGCAACACTTAACAAAGAAAGAGCACAGCACCAGGGCAGGCCAGAAAACGGAGAACACACGCCTGTTCTCCCTTCTTCAGCCCTGGCTTTTCATATCTCCCCCAACTTTAAATATGCTGCTTCTGGGCTGGGAAAAGCATTATTCTGGCTTGAGAATAGGTGCAGGAGGAGAGACACAGACAGGCGGGCACAGCTCCACGCCACTGGGACAATTGCTCAGGAGCAGCTCACCCTCGCTGAAGGCTGGACCCTCACAGGCGAAGGGACCGAGCGGCTGCAAGGACCCCGCCCAGGGCAGAGCACAGCATCCCATCAACGCGCCCGCGCCACTCCTGGCCACGCGGCAGCCTGCAAGGCCTCGACCGCCCCAGCCAGCCGGCCTGACCACAGGCTCGGAGTCCTCGAACAGGTGGGCGAAGCCTCAGAACACCCGCATCTTTGTTCCGGAGTCTATTACTGAGAGACAAGAAGAGTAATCTTTGAAGCTCAGAAACACTAAACAATAAAACAAATTAAACCAACCATCTCCCTCTTGTTGAGAACAGACTACGATCTCAAAATTAGTTGGTCTGAGTTATCTTTCTTACTTGAAAGCTTTTAAACCCCTCAAGTCACAAAAGCACTTTCAGTTCCTGCCACACCCCCAGCCTTCTCACAGCCAACCCTCCTTCCTCTCTGCAGGGAATAAGGGGGATCCTCCTCTTCTTAGATCTCCAGAGCCCCTCTTCCAGCCCCCCTGCCCCGGGCCGGCTCCCAAGCTCGCTCAGAACGCCCACCACCCTGGTGGTGGCAGCTCTAGACGGGTCCTGAGCCAGAGGCCGTGGAGAGCATGGAGCTTTACTCCCATCTACACGCCACTGTGCCTGGGTCCTAAGAACGGGACCAGCAGCCCAGCCGCAGCTCAGGCCACAGCTTCGGGACGAGAGCAGTGGCTGTGAGCCTGGGCCTCCCAGCACCTGCCCCGACACGCCACAGGGTGGTCTGATGTCAGGGTCTCCCGGAAACTCTGGGCAACACTGACAGCAAAGCCTGTGGCCGCGAGCACTCATCCAGGTGCGTCGTTTACATCTGCTCCAAACCGAAGTCACAGTTTGTTCCGAAATTAGGAAAGGACAAGACGGAGCATGGCCCAGCTACTCCTCCAGCACGTGGATCAGCTCCGTCACCTGAGCTTAAGTGTTTACTCCAAAGCAAGTCGTCCTCTCCACCAGACCGGGTCATCTCAGACTCCAGGTGCCCAGGTTTCCCAACCACAGACGCTTTCTCCTGCGGACGGGCTGGCAGACCCTGGGGCCGGGAACCAGGCAGGGCTGGACAGACAAGGCAGCACCTCAGACTTCTGGGTTTTCAATTTACTAGATCACATTTTTTGTTTCATTTACTTCAATTTCAGTAAAGCTGAAAATTTTGGGCTCTTAGATAGAAGCTCTTGATACAAATCCTATACTTTTTGACCTACAGGTAGAAATCCAAGTGAAACTGTCTTTTAAAAGTGAGACTGGCTTATTTACAAAGAGACACCTTGATTTTAACAGAAGGCTTCTCTGGATAAGAGGGATTGTAAGCACTTTGTATTCGCTTTGAATTTACTGATTCTGTAACAGAGGTAGTGTTCCGTAAAGACAAAAAAATGTCATCCTGGGAAAAAGGTCACACTTCTTCAGTAGCAGTTCCCACCACATCTCACGACCTGACAACATCCCAGAACCGCTCTCGGGAGCAGACACCCACTTACGTCTTCCCTTCGTCATCCTGATGCTTTGTTTTCTTACCAGACTGTTCTAGAGACCCGTGCCCTCCCATACAGGGCTTCACTTCCTCAAAGCTCAAGCAAGTGTCTGCGTCTCTCCCAAACCACACCCGGAGAAAAGTTCATCAAGCCACTTACCTCGTACTCCAAACAAGAGCATTCTCAGGCACAACAAGTCAGTACCAAGGAGAACCAGCAGAGGAGGAAACAAGTCCAGGGATGGGGGTGGCCAGCGGGCTCCTGACCCCACCACCGCGCACGGCTCTAGGCAAAGAACCCAACACTGACCAGGCAATGCCGATACCACGAGAGAACAATCAGGAAAACCAGAAAGCCTGTCCCACGACAGGAAGGAGACCAGCACCTCCCGCCTCGCGGCTCCTGTCGCCCCACTCTGATCTTTGCCCTAGGGTCAGCCTTACCCAGCCACGCTGCTTAAGTTTCCAGCCAATTTAAAAATCCCACAAGATTCCCAAATTTTGGGGAGGGAGCAGGGTGAGGAATGGTGTTCTGTCGCGTCAATGACAACAACTCCTGGGGCGCCGCGGGGCCCCAGGCCGGGATGGCTGCAGTCGGTGTGGCCGCGGGCCCGCGCGGGCATCGAGGAAACCAGACAGACTTCCCCGTCTCACAGACTCAAGTCTTTTGCAACATCCATGCTCCCATGAAGCAGAGACTGAAGGAGGCCACCTTGGAGAGGACCGTCAGGGCCGCACAGACAGCACGCGGTCAGACCCTGCGCGCCCTCCCAGCAGGCCCAGGCCCGCCACGCTTACCTCTGAGGGGGAATGTAGGGCGCACACACAGGCGGCAGGGCCGCACAGGGCTCGCGGAGCGTCTTCTTGGCCTTCTTCGCTTTCTTCCTGACCTTGGACGTGGACCTGACCGTTTTGGCTGAGCTCTCCTTCCGGCAGACGCCGTTTTTCACCTCGACGTCCCCGTAAATGTTCAGGGGCCTCCGGGTGCAGCCCGGGGGCGTGTGGACGTCACAGTACGCGGTCTTCCTGACGGAGAAGGTGGCCGCGCCGCCGGCCAGCTCCTTCACGGGCTCCATCTTCATGTAGAGGCCGGCCCGCTGGGCGCACGTCACGTGGAAGGCGGTGTAGCAGTTGGCCTTGTGGCACTGGATGCAGGCGCCCACGCCCTTCTGCTTGCAGAGGTAGCACGTCAGCTTCCAGCGGGCGGGGGGAATGTTCCGCACGCCGTCGATGGGCTCGATGAACACCGTGTTGGCGAAGCCGACCTCGGGGATCCACAGGGCACACACCACGTGGCCCCAGCGGTCATCGTCCGTCTTCTTGAAGGCGCCGCCCTTGTTGGGGCACAGCACGCAGTCAGCCGGCCGGGCCCGGGACTGCAAGCAGTGGCGGCAGAGCCACTGGCCCTCGGGGATGTAGGGCACGCCGTAGCACTCCTGGTGCACCGCCAGGTTGCACATGTCGCAGAAGAGGATGGCGTTGCTGTTCTGGCACTCGCCGTCCATGCACACGCAGCACACGGCATCCTCGTCGATCAGGCACTGCTGCTCCCCTTGCTTCTGCTTCTCGCAGTGCGACGCCTTCTCGAAGCGGTCCATCAGGAACTCGAACGCGCCCTGCGACACGGCCGCCACGCAGTCGCCCCTGCGCTTCTCGTTGACGATCTCCAGCCAGGCGTAGTCCTCCTCGTCCATGTCGTACTCCACCTCGTCGTCCAGCTCCTCGGCGGACTTCTCCACGAACTTGTAGTACACGGGGGGCCGCCGGGGCGCCGCCGGGGGGCTGTACTCCAGCACGCGCACCTTGGGCTCGGGGAGCGCGCTGGCCGGGCTGGGGGCGCCGTGCGCGCTGGGCGGGGCTTCGCTTTTCTTCTTGACCCTGTTGTTCTTGGGCCGCTTAGCTCTCAGGCACACAGGCGGCCTCTCGCTGTTTTCTTTGTTGCTGTTGCACTCGCTCATCTCCTGAGCAGTGAGGTCATCTTCTAGTATGACCTCCAAAGGGTCGAAAATACTGATCCTGTGCAGGCGGCCCTCGATCTCGATCTCCACCATCCTCTGCGCTTGCGCGTAGGTCAGCGTCTCTCGCGTGGGGGAGTGCTTAGTGCTGCCGGGGGAGGAAGGGTGCCTCGCTGCAGCGCGATGACCTCGGCCTTTCCTCCTCATTTGGTACTGACTCCCTGAAACGGACGCAGAGGACACGTTAACTCCACACAGAGGACACGGGAGGCGAAAGCCACCAGGTACGCTTGGGCAAACAAAACTCCCGGCAAACCTATCTCTGAGGTTTCCAGAATCACTCATCCCGGGACTCACAAGGGTATCTCAACAACCTCCAACAGCCCACTGCCCCGAGGCTGCCCCTCCCCAGGGACGCCCGGGACCAGAGCTCCCCAGGGGCTCCCAGAGGCACACGCGATGACGAGTCCTTCCAGGATGCTGACGCCCACTGCTCGCCGGTCACCTTCTTGGATCCACAGGTCACCGAGCCGACTGCCACATCCCTCATAAGCAGGGGTCGCAGCCCTGAGCTCAGGACAGCGCACACACAGGGCTGGACCCCGGCAGGCTCTGGCCCCTGGCTCCCCCCCTACTGCTGCCCAGGAGAGAGCCCTGAGCCCCGAAGTGGAGGTCCCGTCAGCACCCCTAGGGAGCCTGGAAGCCTCAGCAGCCTGACCACAGCCCCGTCCATCCTCTCGACAAATGCGTCCTCCACAACCGTGTTAGGGCACAGGGCCACCAACCACTCCGGGGCTCAAGAGGGAAGCCCCGTACTGGCCTGGGGGCAGGCTTCACCCCTGGAGGGCCTCCACCCAGCCTCTACAGGGCTCAGGAGTGGCCACCACGAAAAGCCCCCACGGGCCAGCCACCTGCCCTGCCCCTCAGAGCACTTCTTAGCTGCTGGCTTGACCACGGTGCCGGGCCCGCCTCCTGCCACATTAAGGGACACCCCAAGACCCCCTGCGCCGCCCGCAGAGGCGCCCCCAGCCCCCCCATTCTCAGGTGCCAGCACAGGCTCAGGTGCCCGAAATCTGGGCCACAGAGACTTATGAGCATTTGCTCTTTTCGGACGTCTGCCGTCTGTCACCAACCGCATCTACTACAGGTCTCACTCGTGTGATGACTCCTGACTCTGGACCACTGACCGCCAAGCAGGGTGGCACCTCAGGAACTGATGACAAGGACCCCTCCACCCTCCAAACGACCACATTTTACTAACAGGAAGCAGAGTAACATTTAAGAGACTGGCTGACAACCAAGGTGGAGCCCAAGGCCCACCACGGGATGGGGCCCCGAGGAGCCGGCACGGGGCGCCTCCGCACAGCGACCCACCTGGCCTCCAGGAAAAGCCCTCCCAGGGCCAGCTTCACTGTCTCAAACCCGAGCGGAAACCCCAGCGGACCCTAAAAATGCACTTTTTAAGAGAGACCCTTCCGATTGTGGTTTTCTCTTCCGTCAAACAGAAACAAACAGAAATCCACGATTTACGTGCAATTTGAGAGGCACGGAAAACAGCACGAGCAGCCGACCCGCCGCTCACCTGCATCTCGGGGGTCTCCAGGGGCCCACGCAGCCCTGGACTCCTGCTGTGCGGTCAGCCAAGCCGCTGCCCAGCTAGCCCGGGCCCCGCCATCCCTTCTGGGGGAGAGGGGCACGGCCCCCCCACTGTCAGCACCGCAGCCTGCACGGAGGGGACGCCGGTGCGCCAGGGCACAGCGCACAGCTTCAGGGGTCCTTACTGGGGTGGGGCAGAAGCGACAGTCGGTTACTCAGCAGATGCAAAGCGAACGTGTAATTTTCTCCTCGGAAGCAAAGAACCAACAATACTAAGCAAAGTCGTCCCTTCAAAACCCACGCTCTCCCAGAGGGCACTGAAGCTCTGGACACTTAGCACCCGGAGAACAGCACTTAACGGTCGTGCAGCTCCGCAACTTGAAAGCTAGATGGTGACAGGGAAAGGAGGCGTGGGTCACTCTGCAGACCACCTCACCGGGCCATCACTTCCCGATCTCTGGCCCTCGGGCTCCACCCACACTTGACCCTTCCGCGCGGGGACAAGCGTACCCACGAAGAGGCGATCAGCAGCCTCTCCAGACCCTACTGATAAATGCACCTTGAAAAGCCATGTGGCCGTAAGAGAGGCAGTCGGCACCCAGGGCCGGCTCACCTTCTCAATCAGTGCCTTTCCCGCCTGGCTTTGGACAAGCCACTTACACCCTCGTGCAGGGACGGGACTGCAGGCAGGTGAGTGCACGCAGCGCCCTCCACCCACGACCCTTCCGGGGCGGTGGGCGCCTTCTCCACGGGGGCGCCTTCTCCACGGGGGCGCGGCCTTTCGTCAAAACTCCACTGCGCACCCGCAGCGCGCGCGTCCTCCGTAAATTACACCTCAATCAAGTTACTTCTTCCAAAGGGCCCCGGAGGCCGCTGAGTCCACCACCGGCTCTCAGCGCGGGATGGGGGGAGGAGGGGGCGGCGGCCCGGGTCCGCGCGCCCCTCGAGTCTTTCAAACGCGGCCCTGCAACGGGGAGTTTCTCGTCCGGGCTCAACGTGCCAAGAGCGTGCGTTACATAACGCGACCCTCGGGCAAACGCTCGGCCGGCGGACCTCGGCTGTGTGTTGGGGGGACCTGGGGGAGTGCCGGGCGTGGGGCAAAGGGAGCCCAGACCACAGCGTGGTGGAGACCCGAGTGGGCGCCCCATGGGGTCGGGCTGGGCCAGGCAGGGGATTGGGGGGAGCCTGAGGGGCCCATGCTGGGCAGGATTATTCGCTGGTGGAGAGGAAGCGGGTGCTGGTAGGGGTGGGGGAAGCAGCGGGGCGCACTGGGGAATGGGGGCTGCAGGGCAGCTCAGCTGGCCCTCCTTCAGGAGTTACAGGCCTAGGATGGGGCCTATAGGTCCGGACCACCCGCTTGGGCTCCAGGTAGAACAGAAAGGGCCCCTGCGCAGCAGTAGTTTAGAGACCTGAGTCTTGGTCGCTGCCACTGGCTGCTTCCACTGTGGCCTTTGCTTCAACGCCAAAATTCAGAGGTTTCATGACAGTTTTCATCCCGAGATTAGTCCCGAAGGGCTTTGGGAGGAGGGAGAAACCTGATGTTTCCTTGGTTTCCGTGAGGATTTGAGGTTAGTGCAGTGGCCGTGAAGGAGCCCAGCCCTGGGGAAAAGGAGCAGCAGGTGCCCCCCTCCCCGACAAGCAGGGGAGGCCCCTCAGTAGGAGAAGGAACATGCCCCCCAGGCAGAGGCTGGGTCCTTCTGAGCCGGTGAGACCTTACCCCGCGTGGGCAGGCAGGGCAGGCTCCGCTGCTTAGGCTCTTCCAGCAAACGTGCTATCGAGAGCAGGCTGGCCACGTCCACCCAAGTGTCCTAGCTGGGGGCCCTTTGCTGACCAGAACTTGTGCCCCATTGCATCCAGTGTACAAGTAGGAAAGTGAAGGCTTGGAGGGTCACTCAGCCAAGGTCACCCAGTGGTCAAGTTCCTGAGCAAGGTCCCACCTCCAGACACATCCTTGAGCCAAGGTGAGGCAGGCCCAGCAGTGGGCCCCGACTACATCTGCACCAGAGGCAGGAGCCGCAAGTATGTCCTCCGCTCTTCCAGATGTCTGCTATCTGAGTCAGTGGAGAGCAAGCACACGGGGCCTGCACCCTTCTCCACCCCAGGCAAGGCAGATGCAAACCAGGAAGCTGGAGGCCGTGTTGTGAAAGAAGAGAGACAGGAAACAGGAGAGAGGCGGAGAGGATGGCTTCTCCACCAACCGAAGTGACGCCCAGCAGGAGTGAAGGCATGTCGTAGTGGCCTTCTGGAATTCCAAGGATGAAGAGACTAGCCTAAAAACCGTCAGAGAGGGACTTCTCTGGTGGTCCAGTGGGTAAGACTCTGCACTGCCATGCAGGGGGCCAGGGTTTAATCCCACATGCATGCTGCAACGGAAAAAAAAAAAAAAAAGATCCTACACGCTGCAACTAAGACCTGGTGCAGCCAAATAAATGAATAAATTTTGTAATTAAATTAAATTGGAAAGAAGAATAAAGTTATTTTCTAAAAACCCTTCAGAGAGGAAGGATCTTCTTTAATCAGACTGAACCTGATTGTCAGTTGGCAAAGGGGTGAAACTGTCAAAATCCTAAGAGAATTTTTTTTTTTTTTTTTGGCTGTGTTGGGTCTTCATTGCTGCGCTGGCTTTCTCTAGTTGCGGTGAGCGGGGGCGACTCTTCGTTGCAGTGCACGGGCTTCTAATTGCAGTGACTTCTCTTGTTGCGGAGCACGGGCTCTAGGCACACGGGCTTCAGTAGTTGTGGCACGTGGACTCAGTAGTTGTGGCTTGCGGGCTCTAGAGTGCAGGCTCAGTAGTTATGGCTTATGGGCTTAGTTGCTCCGATGCATGTAGGATCTTCCCAGACCAGGGCTCGAACCCATGTCCCCTGCATTGGCAGGTGGATTCCTAACCACTGCGCCACCAGGGAAGCCCATCCTAAAAGAATTGAACCTACAATTCCATACACAGTGAAACTAGCATTCAAGTGAGACAGCAAAATAAAGGTGTCTTCACAACCTGAAAACATCCATACACTAAGTCTCAAAAAGGACTGAAAGACATTCCCAAGCAAAATGAGACGTGAACCCAAGAGAAAGACCTGGACGCCAACAAAGGAACTAGCTTAGACTGCTCAAAGAAAGTCAAATAACAACTTGAGAGAAAATCCCGCATGAGCTCAACATGGCATATGGCAAGGGGAAGGAGAAGCAGGAAGGAAAGGCGCACGGAAGTTCTTGTATAGCTAGAGGATTTTAGAATCGATAGAAAAGAAGTCTGAAATACCCAAGTTTCCATGAGAAAAATGGATACAGAATTTACAGATTTCAAAACAGCTGGGAGAAAACTGAAATGAAGAAAAATTGACAGTGCCAACAAAAAGCAGAAAAGAGAGAAAGAAAAATACATGATAAATGAAGAACACAGCATGAGGTGACAGGAGTAAATTCAAACGTTTGAGTAATCAGAGACATGATGGAATTAAAAATTCATCTATTAAAAGCAGAGACTCGGGCTTCCTTGGTGACGCAGTGGTTGAGAGTCCGCCTGCTGATGCAGGGGACGTGGGTTCGTGCCCCGGTCCGGGAAGATCCCACATGCCGCGGAGCGGCTGGGCCCGTAAGCCATGGCCACTGAGCCTGTGCGTCCTGAGCCTGTGCTCTGCAACAGGAGAGGTCACAACAGTGAGAGGCCCACGTACCACAAAAAAAAAAAAAAAAGAGAGACTCTCTAATTAGAATGTAAATACTGTTAAATACGAGAAACAAACCTAAAACTGTGGATGGAAAGTATGTGTCATACAACTTATGTTCCTCAGAAGACCATAAAGAGAATGAAGAACCAAAAGCTAGGAAGTATTTGCAACACATACACCTTGCAAATGATTAGTATCCAGGATATATAAAGAACCCTTCCAAATCCATTGGAAAAAGATAAACACGCCAAAAGAATGATGGACAAATCCTGTAATCAGTCTCCTTGCAGAGAAGAACATGGAAAGGGCCAATAACCTCACTAGCGGTTTTGGAAATGCAAACTAAAACCACACTGAATGAGCACAACCGTTAAAGTTGGACACATACCCTGCTAGCCAGAGCATCAGGTGGTACAATTATCTTGTAAACAATATGGCATTCTCCAAAGAAATCGGGTGTGTGCATCAGTTAGCTGTTGCTGCATAACAAACCACCCCCCAAACTTTGTAGCTCGAAACCACAACAATCGCTTCTTTCACTCGTGGATCTGCTATTTGGGGAAGATTCAGCAGCACAGCTGGTCTACTCCACGCTGCAACCGCTGGGGCATCTCCACTGGGGGCTGGACAGGCCACATCCAAGATGGTGCAACCCATGTGGCTGGCAAGCTGGTTCAGGCTGTGGGCTAAGGGCCTGGGGGACGTCCTCGAGGGAGGGTGGCCAGGTTCCAAGAGCAAGAGTCCCAAGAGAACCAGGTGGGCCCAGTATGACTTTTTATATCATAGCCTCAGACATCATGTAGCATCACTTGCACACAAACCTGTCCAGATCCAGTAGATAGGGGGACAAGAACCCCTAGTTCCTGTGGAAAGAAGTGTCAGAGTCACATTTTAAGAGGAGCACGTAGCAGGGAGAAGTGACTGTGGCCGTTTGGGAAAATGCAAGCTGCCTCGATGTGCACACCTGTTCCCAGCTCTAGGGTTAAGCCAACATACATTCCTAGGTACATCCTCTGCCTAGCTGCATGCCAGAGAAACCTGCACTGACCCATCAGGAGACCTGTCAACATTCAAAGCAGCACTGTTTTTAATAGCAAAACTACTGGGGGGGAACCCTTAAGTGTATGTGGACAATAAAATGAATAAAGTGAGATACGTCTACACAATGGACTAGCACGCAGCGATTGAAATGAATGAATCGCGCCACTTGGATCCACGTGGCTGAATCTCAGACGCGTGATGCTGAACAGGAGAAATATAATGTCATAATGATAATACAAAGCGTGATTCCGTTTGCGCTCAGCAGAGAGAGCTCGGAGTGTGTAAATGTGTGCAAACACACACCTGTATCTTTTCCGATATCTATAAACAAGCCTTGAGCTCGTACTGATAGCTTCAGTTCTAACACGACAGATCTCATTCTGTCCTTCCCCCTTTCTATGTTTATAACTCAACAGGGAGAAGCCTCTATGCTTTCACCTGGTAGCTCCAGCCCGATTGTCTGTCGGGCTATAGCAGCCAGACAGTTGGCCCCAGACGCATCAAGCAACGCGGCCCTCAGTTAGATGCATCAGCCCAGAGCTCAGCTCTGGGGACGTCCCTGCCTCCTCTGGCTCTGTAGCCCTCCCACCCCCACCCCATTATATCTGCAGCGGAAAGCTTGGGCCCGACAAAGGCAAGGACACAGGTATTGGTGCTTTTTCGTAAGTTTCTATTTTCTGGCAGAAGTAAGATAAAATCCTTCTTCTTTCTTCTATCTCTAACCTTACATTTAGTAGACTGTGCTTTTGCAAACAAATGAAACTTTTTTTTTTTTTGCAGTTCTGTTTTTTATTTATTTATTTATGGCTGTGTTGGGTCTTCGTTTCTGTGCGAGGGCTTTCTCTTGTTGCGGCAAGTAAGGGCCACTCTTCATCGCGGTGCGCGGGCCTCTCACTATCACGGCTTCTCTTGTTGCGGAGCACAGGCTCCAGACACGCAGGCTCAGTAATTGGGGCTCACGGGCCTAGTTGCTCCGCGGCATGTGGGATCTTCCCAGACCAGGGCTCGAACCCGTGTCCCCCGCATTGGCAGGCAGATTCTCAACCACTGCGCCACCAGGGAAGCCCAAATGAAACATTTTTTAAATGGTATTTTCTTACTCCGGAATTCAGGAAAAATCGTTTTTACTGACTATTCAATTTTAATAGAAATCTAGTTATTTGCATAGGTTCAACAGAAATCAGTCCTCTTTTTTACCAGTATATAATTAGACAAAATGATTCTGCCGCTGCGGCCTTAAGCGGGTGTCGTATTTGAGAGCACGTCTCCTGTGATTCAGGGTGACACACCCACCTTCGGAACAAGGATCGTAACCTCTGCGTTGACCCAGTGCCCACAGACCCACACCAGTGCCCGAACGACGTTGTATCAGGTCTCAGCTTCACAAGTAGTCAGGCAGACAGGAACTGTGGCAGACACCTAGGTCCTTGTGAAAAGAGAAACTCACCTACGCGCACGGGTGCTGCAGGCAAGAGCAACGTGAACCTCAGACATGCTAGCGGCTCAGCCGTACATTCCTCGTGATGACGTCTCCAGACGGAAGTGGATTCTGCGGCCTTGGTCCTTGGGAAACCCCACGTGGCTTAGTTGTACCAGCCCAACAAGGAGGCTCAGACGTGCTACTCGCCACTTCTTTCAGCACCTGTGTAGATGAATCAGGTCCAAACACAATAAGACCAGCTTTCTGTGAAGAACAACCTTCGTCCCAAGGTGTGTCTGTGTGGGGGGACTGATGAAAATTTTCCAAAACCTGAATGGGTAAGAGGATGGCGGTGGGTCCTTTCGGTGGGAGGCTGGGTGTGGTCCAGCAGACCCACCACGGGTACCGTTTGGTTCTCTGGGGCGTGCATCTGTTTTACTGCCTACTTACTATTGATTATGATTTTTAATAACATGGTAAGGGTAGATTTTAACTTGTAGAAAATGGACGGCTAGGCAATGTGATTCTTGTCAGATGGCAATGCAAACGAACTTTGCCCAGCGGTAAGTGACAAAAATTATTTCCGTAGAAAAGATTAGCTGGAGGAGGTTGCAGTTTTACGGCCCTGTAGAACATTAACCAGCTTTTAATCTACATTGGTGAACTTACTCAAGCAAGCTTTTCTTCAGCCACTACAAATCCTTCCCTCTCCCCAATGTTTTCAACCAGCCTCACCATTATGCGGGTTTCCTTGCTAATGACTTAAATAAGCCTTGGACACATCCTCACTTCAGAGCCGTAGAGCCATATTTTTAACTTTGGAAAACCATGCGTTGGCAGCTCCTGCATCTTGCTGCCTCCTCGGCGTCTCCGCTGTGATGGCTGACGGACATCCCAAACTTAACATGCCTGATGCTCAGCTCTTGGCCTCCATCCCCAAACTGCCCCCCTGTTGTCTTCCCCATCTGTTACGGGTTGAATTGCGTCCCCCCCAAAAGAAGACAGGTTGGCATCCTAATCCCCGGTGCCTGTGAACGTGACCCTACTTGGAAATAGAGTCCCTGCAGGTGCGCAGGTTAAGAACTCACTGGAGTGGGCCCTGACCCAATGGCTGGTGTCCCTATAAGTAGAGGGAACTTCAGACACAGGCTCCAGGGAGAAGGCCATGTGACAAACAGAGGCAGAGGCTGGAGGGACGCCAAGAGTGACAGCCACCAGAGCCAGAAGAGGCAGGAAGGATGCTCCCCGACAGGCTTCAGGGGGAGGCAGCCCTGCCGACACCTTGATCTCAGACATCCAGCCTCCAGGACTGGGAGACAACGCGCCTCTGGAGTTGAAGCCGCCGGGTCTGTGGCGCTTTGTCACGGCTCCCAGGGTACTAATCCACCTTCTCAGCTAATGGTGATGCCGTGCTTCCTGAGTGAGAGGCGGTCCTACTGTTCACATCTGATCCATCAGCAAAGCCTGATAGCTCCCCCTTCAAAACATGTCCAGAACCAGCCCTCTGTCACCACCTCCTGTTACTACCCCAGAGCCAATCACTGTCATCCCTCACCTAGATTATCTAGGTGTCCAGACTGGTCTGTCTGCTTCCCCCTGGCATCTCTGTAGCTTTTCTCTGCAGAGCAACCCACGTGATACTATCACTCCCGTGCTTGGAATCTCCCAATGGCTCCCCATCTCTCTCAGAATAAAAGCCAAAGTCCTCAACTCAATAACCAAAAAATAACCAAATTGAAGAATGGGCAAAGGACTTGAATAAACACTTCTCCAAAGAAGACATACAGATGGCCAATAAGCACGGGAAAAGATGCCCGACATCATTAGCCATAGTGGAAATGCAAATCAAAACCACAGTGAGATATCACCTCACACCCTCTAGGATGCCTACAATCAAAAAGTCAGGGGAATTCCCTGGCAGTCCAGTGGTTAGGACTCCAATGCTGGGGTGTGGGTTCGATCCCTGGTCAGGGAACTAGGATCTTGCAAGGCAAGTGGTGCAGCCAAAAAAAAAAAAAAAAGTCAGATAATAACAAGTATTGGTGAGGATGTAGAGAAATTGGAACTTGCTTGCATTGCTGGTGAGAATGAAAAATGGTATAGCTGCTTCAGAAAACAGTTGAACAGTCCCTCAAAGTGCAAACCACGTGACCCAGCAATTCCACTCCTAGATATGTGCCCAAGAGAAAGGAAAGCACACGTCCACACGGAACTTGTACATGAACATTCATAGCAGTATTGCTCATGATAGCCAAGAGGTGAAAACAAACCAAATGTCCATCAACTGATCAATGGATAAATAAAATGTGGTCTATTCATAAATGGAATATTATTTGGCAATAAAAAGAAATGAAGTACTGAAATGTGCTACAACAGGGATGAATCTTGAAAAACGTCCTGCAAAGTGAAGGAGACAAAGGTCACATATCATATGATGCCATTTATATGAAATGCCCATAACAGGAAAATCCATGGAGACAGAAAGCAGGTTAGTGGTTGCCAGGGCCTGGGGGCAGCGGGAGGGAATGCGGAGCGACTGCGAGTGGGTGTGGGGTTTCTTGGGGGATGATGAAAACGTTCTAAAATTGACTGTGGTAAGAGTTGCACAACCCTGTGAATATACTAAAAACTATTGAATTTTAGTTTTTGTTTGTTGTTTGTTTTTTTGGCCACACCACATGGCTTGTGGCATCTTAGTTCCTTGACCAGGGATTGAACCCAGGCCACAGCAGGGAAAGCACTGAGTCCTAGAAACTGGACCGCCAGGGTCCCTTGAATTGTACATTTTAAATGAGTGTACTGTAGGGTATGTGAATTATATCTCATTAAATCTGTTTTTAAAATACATTGAATAAATAATTACATAAATTAAAAAATTAAAAATAACACCAGAGAGTAGATAATGTAGACTCATCTCTTCCTGCTCCTGCAATTAAATATAACTTTAAAAACAGGGAAATAGTACAAGAGACCAATTATAGACCTCTGGTAGGAAAAGAAAGGTAGGCTGGCTGAAGACCTCGGATTGAGGAAAAACACTGCAGCCTGGAGTCTCCCATGCCCCCACCCCCCCAGTAGTATAAGGCTGCCCAGGTCCAGCAACTCCTGGCCAACCAGTGGCAGAAAGCAGCCCAGGCCCAGTGTCTCCCCACCCTCCCGCCCAGCAGCTAGGAGAAGTCCATCTATCCTCCCATGGGGAAGTCAACGGAGATTGAGCAGGAACCCTGGAGGTACCAGGTCTCAGAAGCATCCTCTATCCCATGGGTGCAACCTCTCCCACTCCCCACCCACTGGCTCTAGGCAGCCTGGAGAATCTCTGTTCCCACAGGCAGCACCAGCTGAATTAAGTGGAAGCTCCAGTGGCACAGATGAACAGAACATACCAGACCAGAAATGCAAGGGCTCTGAAAACTAAATTATCATTGGAACCACAACCCACAAAAGTAGGCTAGGAGGTGCTGCACCTGAGCACAGGCAGGGTGACTGCCTGCTAAAACAGAATGTTTCAGTAGGATCCAGAGGCTCCCAACATAATTTCCAAACTGTTTAGATTACAATTTTGAAAACCACTCGTCAAACCAAGAGTCTCAGTGAGAGGAAAAACTATCAACAGATGCCAATGGTGAGATGAATCAGATATTGGAATTATCTGACAGAGACTGTGAGGCAGCCACCACAAAAATGTCTCAACAACCAGTTACAAATTATCTTGAAACAGCAGAAAAATAGAAAATCTTAGTGCACAGAAACAAGTTATTTTAAAAAATGGAAATTATAGAACTGAAAAATACACCAACATTTAAAACTCAATGAATGGGCTCAATAACACAGTGAACATGACAGAAGAAAGAGTCCATGAACTAGAGGACAGAATAGTAGAAATTACCCAATCCGAACAACCAAAAGAAAGCAGACTGAAGGAAACAAACAAACAAAGCTTCAGGGACCTGTGGGAGTATAAAAAAAGTAAAATAAATCTAACGTTTGTGGAATTGGATCTCAGAAGGAGAGGAGTAAGAGCAGCAGGCTGAAAACAATATTTGAAGAACTTATGGCAGAAACTTCCCAAATTTATAGAATAGATAACCAACAAGGACCTACTGTAGAGCACAAGGAACTGTACCCAATATTCTATAATAACCTATAATGGAAAATAATCTGAAAAAATATATATATGTATGTACAACTGAATCACTTTGCTAACACAACATTGAAAATCAACTATACTTCAATTTAAAAAAAAAAGAAACTTTCCAAATTTAGCAAAAGACATAAACCTACACATTCAAGGAATTGAGTGAACCCCAAATTAGATAAATCCAAAGAAATCTATACCACACACATGATTAAACTTCTAAAAACTAGTGACTAAAAAA
>NW_020172451.1:768743-812353 GCF_003031525.2 Neophocaena asiaeorientalis asiaeorientalis | reverse complement strand
TAAAAAAAAAAAAAAAAAAAAAACCTCTTGAAAGCAGACAGAGAGAAATAACACATTGCCTATAAGGGAAAAACAATTGGAATAACATTGGATTTTTTATCAGAAACCACAGAGGCCAGAAGGAAGTGGCACATTTTTCAAAGCTGAAAGGAAAGGACTGTCAACCATGAATTGTATATCTAGTGAAAATATGCTTCAAGTATGAAGGGGAGGGAATTCCCTGGTGGTCAAGTGGTTAGGGCTCTGTGCTTTCACTGCTGAGGGCACAGGTTCTACAGCCAAAAAAAAAAAAAAAAAATGAAGGGGAAATGAAAACATCCACAGGCAAAGAAAACTAAAAGAATCTGTCACTAGCAGAGCTGCCCTTAAAGAGTGGCTAAAGGAAGTCCTTCAAACAGAAAAGAAATGATAACAGAAGGCTCAGAGCTTCAGAAAGGAAAGAAAAACAATGGAATGGGTAAGATAGAGGCAAATATAATAATTACCCTTCTCATCACCAGTTTCTTATGTATGTTGGGTGACTGAAGTAAAACTTGTAACACTGTCTGATGTGTTAAATGTATGTGTAAGAAATCTTGTAGACAGTTATATTTTGTCAATGGGGGTGGTAAAGGGAGTTAAATGGAAGTAAGGTTTCTACACGTCACTCAAAGTGCTAAAATTATATCAATAGACTCTGATACCTTAGGTATGTATAGTGTAATACCCAGAGAGTCATTGGGAAAACTATACAAAATGTTATACTCAAAAACACTATAAAAAATCAAAATGGAATTCTAAACAATGTTCAGTATCCCATAAGAAGGCAAGAAAAGAGAAAGAAAGGAATGATTAAGAGGGGAAACAAACAGAAAACAAATAATAGAAGGGCAGACTCGAGCCCTTATATATCAAAATTGTAAATGTAAATGCTCTAAATACACTGAACAAAACACACAGATTGTTAGAACGAATTAATAAAAAATCACAACCCAACTATATGCCGTCTACAGATGGCAAACATAATGACATACGTAGGGCAAAAATAAAAGAATGAAAAAATATTTATAATTCAAATATTAGCCAAAAATGTAGGAGTGGCCATAGTATATTATTTTTTACATATTTTTATACACATTATGTATTATTTATTATATATTAAAATCAGATAAAGTAGATTACAAAGCAAAGAAAATTACTAGGAACAAAGAGGAACATTACATAATGATAAAAGGATCAATCCACTTGGAAGACATAATGATCCTAATTATTTGTGCACCAAATAACAGAGTTAAAAATATATAAAGCAAAAAATGATAGAGCTGAAAGAAGAAACAGACAAATCTAAAATTACAGTTAGGGATTTCCACATCCCACTCTCAGCAACTGATAGAACTTCTAGACAGAAAGTCAACAAAGATCTAGAAGAACACGACACCATCATCGAGCAACAGGATCTAAATGACATTTACAGAACATTCCACCAAACAACAGGAGAATGAACGTCGTTTTCAAGCACGCATGGAGACCGTATCCTGGGTCGTAGAACAAACTTCAACAAATTTAAAAGGATTGAAATCATATAGAACATGTTCTCTGATCATAACAGAATCAAACTAGAAGTCAATAGCAGAATACCACAGGAAGATATCCAAATACTTAGAAACAAAACTAAATAAACTTCTAAATAATCCATGGGTCAAAGAGCATTGTTCAAGGAGATTTTAAAAATATTGAACTGAATAAAACAGAAATACACTATATAAAAATTTCTGGGACACAACTAAAACAGTGCTGAGAGGGAAATCTGTAGCACTAAATACATATTTGAGGAATGAGGGAAAGTCTCAAATCAATAATCTGAGCTCCCACCTAAGAACCTACGCTTGCACACACTAAAAAGAGCAAAATAAGCGTAAGTAAGCAGAAGGAAGAAAATAACTAAATAAGACTAGAAATCAGGACTTCCCTGGTGGTGCAGTGGATAGGACTCCATGCTCCCAATGCAGGGGGCCTGGATTCGATTCCTGGTCCGGGAACTAGATACCACATGCGTGCTGCAACTAGGAGTTCACATGCTGCAACTAAGGAGCCCACGTGCTGCAACCGAGACCTGGCGCAACCAAATTAATTAATTATTTTTTTTAAAAAAGTAGAAATCAATGGAATTGAAAACTGATAAACAAGAGAAAAATATTTTTTTAAAAAAGCTGGTTCTTTGAAAATATCAATAAAATTGTCAAATCTCAATCAAGACTGACAAAGAAGTTAAAAAAAAGGGAAGACAAATTACCAATATCAAGAATGAAATAGGAAGGACTTCCCTGGTAGTCCAGTGTTTAAGACTCCACGCTCCCAACGCAGGGGGCATGGGTTCGATCCCTGGTCAGGGAACTAAGATCCCACATGCCACACAGAGTGGCCAAAAAAAAAAAAAAAAAAGGGGGGATGAAACAGGAGATATCACTCCAGACCCTACAGATGTACAGTAACAAGAGAGATGTGATGGTTAATTTTATGTGTCAACTTGACTGGGCCACAGTGCCCAGATATTTGGTCAAACATTATTCTGGAGGTTACTGTGAGGGTGTTTTTGGATGAGATTTAAATTCAGATCAGTAGATTCTGAGTAAAGCAGATGGCCCCCATAATGTAGGTGGGCCTCATCCAATCAGTAGAAGACCTGAATAGAACAAAAGGCTGCCCCATGCAAGAGGGACTTCTTCAGGAGACTGACTGCCTTCTGATTTCATCTGCAACATCAGCTTTTCCTGGTTCTATGGTGGACTACCTTTGGACTTGAACTTTAACTCTTTCTTGAGTCTCCAGCCTCCCTCATCAGATGTTGGGCTCACCAAGCCTCTGCAATCTCATGAGCCAGTTGCTTAAAATAAATAAATAAACACACACACACACACACATCCTATCAGTTCTGTTTCTCTGGAGAACCCTCATACAAAGAAGAAGAAAAAAAGAAAGACAAATTAACAATATTAGGAAGAAAATAGGGGATGTCACTATGCGCCCTCATGCAGTAAAAAGATAATAAGCAAATACTATGAACAACTCTACAGACATAAATTTGACAACTGAGATGAAATGAACTAATCTCTTAAAAAACACGGACTACCACTATTCACCCAAAATAAAAGATAATTTAAAGAGCCATATAACTATTAATGAAGTTGAATTCATAATTTAAAGCTCAGAAAAGAAAAGAAATCTCCAGGCCCAGATGGTATCAGTGGAGACTTTCCCCAAATGTTTAAACAAAAATTGACACCAATTCTACACAATCCCTTCCAGAAAATAGAAAAAAAGGGAACACTTCCAAATTCATTTTATGAAACTAGTATTATCCTGATACCAAAACCAAATGAAGACAGTATCAAAAATGAAAACTACAGACCAAAGTCCCTCATGAATACAGACACAAAAATCCTCAACAAAATACTAGTAAATATAATTCAGCAATGTGTGAAAAAAAACTATACACCATGACCAAGTGGGGTTTATTCCAAGGCTGCAAAGATGGTTCAATATTCAAAAATAAATTAACGTGATCCATCATGTTAACGGTCTAAAGTAGAAAAATTACACAATATCAATCAAATATATTTGATTGGTAAGAAAAGGCAATTCAGGGCTTCCCTGGTGGCGCAGTGGTTGAGAGTCCGCCTGCCAATGCAGGGGGCACGGGTTCGTGCCCCGGTCCGGGAAGATCCCACATGCCGCGGAGCGGCTGGGCCCGTGAGCCATGGCCGCTGAGCCTGCGCGTCCGGAGCCTGTGCTCCGCAACGGGAGAGGCCACAACAGTGAGAGGCCCGCGTGCCATAAAATAAATAAATTTTTAAAAATTAAATAAATAAATAAACTATAGCTAACATATTTCATGGTGAAAGACTGAATGGTTTTCTCCTAAGATCAGGAATAAGGTACGTATGTTGCTCTCACTACTTTTAATCAATCACAATCCTGCTGGAAGTATCATCCAGTGCAACATGACAAGAAAAGGAAAAAAATGCGTTTATCTCTGAAATGAAGAAATAAAACCACCTCTATTTTATTTGCAGATGACATGATTATCTACATAGAATATCCCAAGGAATCTACCAATAAAACTCCTAGAAATAATAAGTGAGTTCAGGCAGGTCTCAGAAGACAATATAAACATTTTTAAAGAATCATTTGGGGACTTCTGTGGTGGCACAGTGGTTGGGAGTCTGTCTGCCAATGCAGGGGACACAGGTTTGAGCCCTGATCCCAGAAGATCCCACATGCTTCAGAGCAACTAGGTCCATGCACCACAACTACTGAGCCTGCACTCTAAAGCCCGTGTGTCACAACTGCTGAGCCCACGTGCCACAACTACTGAAGCCCGTGTGCCTAGAGCCCGTGCTCTGCAACAAGAGAAGCCACCGCAACGAGAAGCCCGTGCACCGCAACGAAGAGTAGCCCCCGCTCGCCGCAACTAGAGAAAAGCCCACGCGCAGCAACGAAGACCCAACACAGCCCAAAATAAATAAATAAATATTTTCCAAAAATCATTTGTATTTTTACATACTAGCAATGAACACAAGGACACTGCAATTAAAAATATAAGGCCATTAACAGTGTTTCAAAATAAAATTAAAATGCTGAAAATGATAAAATCCTAATTTGAAAAATCACAGATCTAAATAAATGGAGAGACATACCACTTTCATGGTTAGCAGACTAACACTAGTGAAAATGCCAGTTCTCTCCAAACTGATAGACAAGTTAACACAATTCCTATCAAAATCCTAGCAAGGTGTTTTGTAGATACAGACAAGATTATCCTCAGACGTACACGGACTGGCAAAGGAGCTATAATCGCCCAAAAATTTTTGAAAAGAAAAAAAAAGTGGGGGGACTCAGTCTAACCAATTTCAAGACTTATTATCGCTATGGTAATCAAGACGGTGGTATTGGCAGAGGGATAGACACACAGATCAATAGAACAAAATAGAAAACCCAGAAATAGACCCACATAAATGTGTCCAACGATTTCTGACAAATGGGTAAAAGCATGTCAGTGAAGGAAGGATAGCCTTTGCAACAAATTGTGCTGGAGCAAGTCAACATGCATAGGCAGGGAGGAAGAGGGGCCGGGCTGGGAAGGAGAGGAGGGGAGGAAGAGGGGAAGGAAGCCCAAGGGTTTCACAACTTACACAAAACTCAAAATGGATCATGAACTTCAATGTAAAGTTATAAAACATTTAGGGAAAAATGTAGGAGAAAATCTTTGGGATCTCGGGCCAGGCAAAAAGTTCTTAACTTGACACCGAAGGCAAAAGACGTAAATGAAAATATTGATAAAGTAGATCTCACAGAAATTTAAAACTTGCTCTGTGAAAACCCTGTTAGGAGGAAAAGACAACGTGCAGACTGAGAAAAAAATATTTGCAAGCTGCCTATCTGACAAAGGACTAGGATATAGAATGTCTAAAAACTCAGCAGTAAAAAAATAAGTAATCCAACTTTAAAAATCAGCAAGAGATATGAAGAGACATTTCAAGGGAGAACATATACAGATGTCAGTTAAGCACATGCAGGAATTCCCTGGCGGTCCAGTGGTTAGGACGCCACGCTGCCACTGCATGGGGCATGGGTTCAGTCCCTGGTTGGGGAACTAAGATCCCGCCTGTCGCGTTAGCCTCTAAAACGCGATGAGATATCACACCTATTACAATGACAAAGTAAAAAGTTATGACCACAAGTGACGCTGGCAAGGATGTAGAGAAACTGGATCACTGATACATGCTAGTAGGGATGTGAAAAGGTAGAGCTTGCAGTTTCCTCAGGAAGTAAACATGCAACTACCATATGACCCAGTTGTTGCCCTCTGGGCACCTATCCCAGAGAAACGAAGACTTCTGTCCTCACCAAAACCTGTACACAAATGTTCATAGAATCTTTATTTGTACTAGACCAAAACTGGAATCAACCCAGATGTCCTCCAGCAGGTGATGGTTGAACCAACAGTGATCCATCCACATCACAGAACACTACGGAGCATCGCAAAGGGACGGGTGTTGACACCCACACGACGCAGATGAGTCTCCGGGGATTTATGCTGAGCAAAGTAGCCAATCCCAAAAGGTTACTTACTATCTGATTCCATCTATGGAACACTAAAATGACACAGTTTTAGGAAGGGAGGACACGTTAGTGGTTGCCAGGGATTAGTGACAAGGCCAGGCAGGAGGGAGGTGGGTGTGGTTATAAAAGGACAAAATAACAAACCTTGTTGGAACTCTTCAGTATCCTGATTGAGATTTCACAAACCAACCTGGCTGATAAAATTGTACAGAATTTAACACACACACACACACACACACACACACATACACACACACACATACAAGTAAAACTAGGGAAACTGGAAAAATATCAGTGGATTGTATCAGCACCACTCTCCTGGGTGTTAGCTGCCACTGGGGAAACCTGGCTAAGGTGTCCAAGGGCTCCTTTGTATTATTTGTGAGAATTGCACGTGAACCTCTATCTCTGTAAAATTTTCAATAAAAAAAAAATCCTAGGGCTTCCCTGGTGGGGCAGTGGTTAAGGGTCCGCCTGCCGATGCAGGGGACGCAGGTTCGTGCCCCGGTCCGGGAAGGTCCCACATGCCGCGGAGCGGCTGGGCCCGTGAGCCACGGCCGCTGAGCCTGCGCGTCCGGAGCCTGTGCTCCGCAGCGGGAGAGGCCACAACAGTGAGAGGCCCGCGTACCGCAAAAAAAAAAAACCTATTGCTAGTAATGTTTTCTGAAGAAATAACCAACAGGCAAAGAGCCTAAGAGCACCGTGCTCCTATGAGAACTGCTGATGCCGGGGTACAGGGCACAGCTGGCATCCTCCCGCAGAGTCGTGTGCTCGCCGTTAAAAATGACCCTATGCGTGGCCATAATCAGTGTGTCTACGTGTAAGGAGCTATTTTGTTAAGTGAAAACAGTAGCCTCCAAAAGAGTACATATAGTAAAATCTTTTTTTTTTTTAATCAACAGCCTTGTATATAAAACCTGGGCAAGATATAGTCTAGTTGCTTTCAAAGTTATCTTGTCGGGGATATGATCATAGTTAGTTCTCCAGTTTGCTTTATTTTGGTGTTGGCGGGACTGTTAATAGGGGACAGCATTCCTGTTATGATTAGGCTTGCTAGATGAAATACAGTATACCTGGTTACTTTTTTTTTTTTTTTTGGCTGCGTTGGGTCTTCGTTGATGCGTGCGGGCTTTCTCTAGTTGCGGCGAGCGGGAGCTACTCTTCGTTGCCGTGCGCGGCCTTCTCATTGCGGTGGCTTCTCTTGTTGCGGAGCACAGGCTCTAGGTACGCGAGCTCAGTAGTTGTGGCACGCGGGCTCTAGAGCGCAGGCTCAGTAGTTGTGGCGCACGGGCTTAGTTGCTCCGTGACATGTGGGATCCTCCCGGAGCAGGGCTTGAACCCGTGTACCCTGCCTGCATTGGCAGGCGGATTCTTAACCACGGAGCCACCAGGGAAGTCCCCTGGTTACATTTTTAAATCAAGACAAACAACAGTTTTTTCGTATGAGGATGTCCCAGGCAATACTTGCACTTCTACCTGCTAATTCTGGCACTCCTAGTTATAATCATAAACTGAGTCATTTCCACCTTGGAAAATAAAACACAACTAGCCATCACAGACTGGTGGCCTCCATGCCTGACGTCTGGGAGCCAGGGTGTGAGCCTGCCTGAACCCTCTGCCCCAGTCAGGGCCTGCTCCCACCTGGGCATCCCCTTCCCAAGCCCTGAGTCCCACGTGCTCTCCCCAAGGACGCCTCCTGGGATTCCCTTGGCTCTCTCCAGCAGCCTCTCTCCCACGAGGTCATCCTGTCTCCATCTCTTGCCCTCCCTGGACCCCAGGGCCCTTGGTCCTCAAGTCCTCCAAGCCCCTCCTTGATCTGGCCCCTTCCTACCCAGCTCACCGTCCCACCATTCACACGGATGTCTCCCTGCCCCAGGGCCTTTGCACCTGAGCACTCTGCATGCGCCCTCCAGCACCCCATCCCAGCCACACTGCCCCTCTTTCCCCTGACTGGTGGTACTTACTGCTGTTGTTTCCCTGACGCCTCCCCTCAAAAAGGTAAGTGAAGCTCTGTTCCCACACACTCCTGTCCCACCGGGGGTCATCACCACTTGCTAGGCATCCCACCTGCAACTTCTCTGCAGATCAGTGCTTTACTGAACCCTGCCACTTTCTCTCCAATGCCCTCTGGAGTGCCTCCTGCAGGGACTATGGTCCACACCTCACTGCCACCCCAGTCCTTCAAGTCTCCTTCTCTGCACCCCAGGAAGGGGCCAAACTCCAGCTGAGAACCCCGGGATCTGTCCCACCGCCACTCCCGCGTCCTCACCTTCTGAGCCGGCTGGGTGGTTCCACCCTTGGGCCCCGACCTGGGCGGGCTCTCCCCATCCTCTGAGAGGGGGCACCGGTCTGGAGGAGCAGGACACCTGGCAGATGCGGCTCCCCCCCCCCCACCTCTCACTGTCCTCCTCTGCCCCATCCAGAGGTGGTGGCTCTACCATCATTCCCACTTCTCGGGGGGGGGAGCGGGGCCCCCAGAGATCCTGGCTGCAGGGTCGACCGGGGGCCCGGTGGGGGGCCCGTCACACCATCAGTAAGGGCTCGGGGTCACTGTTCCTTGCATACCTACCCTGTGCCAGTGTCCCTGGATCGCCTGTTTCCGGTCTTCACTCCCCAAGCTGGCAGCACCATGACATCGACAGCACCTCCTGCGTGGAGACAAGGACCATCTGGTGCCGCCGTGAGGTCCCAGGGCCGGAGGAGTTAAGTGCAGGCCCTGCAGCTCCTGAGCCCCAAGGGAGGAAGGCCACGCCCGACCCTGCGCTCCCTCCGCCCCAGAGAAAAGCCACCGGGACACGTCACACGTCTACTGCAAGGGCTGGAGCTCTCCTGCCTCCCACAGCACAGCACGAAGTGATGATGAAACCAGCTCAACAGTGGAAGCCGCAGAAGCACTTCCTCTCTGCTGGGCCTGGGGGCCTGGAGCCCCACTCTAGGCCCCGCCCACCCCAGGAGGCCGGAGGGGTGCTGAGGTGATACCTGGATGCAGGAGTACCTGCGTGGGGATGGTACGGAGCCTTGCCCCCTCCCCGGCTCTCCGGCTGGCTTACTGGGGCATGGAGCCTGGAGCAGGGTGGGAGTGAGGCCATGGGAAGGCAGGTGGGCCGGTGGGTGGGCAGGAGTGAGTCTGTGGCCTTGGCGTCCTCCCTCCCATCCCCTCAGTCCCTCCCGTAGCCCGGACCCAAGCCTAGGGGGGCTCACTCTCCCCCCATCCCTCTTCCACCCCGCCCCCCCCACTCCAACCTTGCAGCCCTCCAAACCCTGAGGGCATCATCCCAACTGGACTGGGCGGCCACAGAGCACCCAGGGAAAACTTCTCCTCCCCAACCCAGGCTGCCCAAGGCCCCCTTGGGCTCCGACACCCCCGCACCCTTCCTTCCAACCTGCCAATGCCCCAGCTCCTGGGAGGCCTAGGGTGGGCGCAGGGTGGGGAGGGCAAGCCTGGCCTTGAAGGGCCTGCCCCCAGGTGAGGAGCTGGGGTCAGTGTTGCAGAATGACTCAGGGGTTCCGTTCAGAAGAGCCTTGTGGAGGGCCCCCCAGGGGACCCCGCTGATGCCTGCGTGGCACCGGTGGTCCTTGCAGGGGTTCCCAAGCCCCTGCCCACCTGGACCCAGAGTCACACCCGAGACCGCGGACGAACTCGCGAGCTCGCCCGTGGCTGGGGCTGTTCTGTTCCCGCTGTCCCTATTCCACACCAACTTCAGGGAGACGCTTCAGAACCTCCCCCTGGGGCCCCAGCATGGCGCCCCAGACCTCGTATGAACCAGCTCCGCCCCTGCCGGCTCTGTGACCTCGGGGAAGCCCTCACCCCCCTCCAGCTCGGGGTCCTCTTCCCTGACTGACGTGAGCAATGACACTGCCTTCTGTGTAGGGTGGGGGGTCCCACGGACAACGGGGACAACGTGGTGAGGGCCTGGTACGTGCTTGGCACCCTGGAGCCCCCTCCTGCAGCCTGATGGCTTCCCTTCCACCTGGACCCACCTGGGGTGTTCCCCACATGGCCTGCTGGCAAAGCTGTCCCCCTCCTGCGCGCACACACACACACACACACACACATTCTTGCTGCCCTGAGGGAAAGGCAGGGACGTGTGCTGAGGACAACAGAGGTGGACCCCTTTCACGGTCCCGGAACCACAAAGCCCCGCACTCCAGGAGGAGGTCCATGGACTCTGAGTTCTCAGCTGCAGGGCTGCCCACGGCACCCGCAGCAGGAGA
This sequence comes from Neophocaena asiaeorientalis asiaeorientalis, assembly GCF_003031525.2. Taxonomy (NCBI): domain Eukaryota; kingdom Metazoa; phylum Chordata; class Mammalia; order Artiodactyla; family Phocoenidae; genus Neophocaena; species Neophocaena asiaeorientalis. Next base: position 802,036 of record NW_020172451.1, on the reverse strand, counting down.
CAGGCAGGTGTCCACCCCCAAACCACGGCGCTCCATGGTGCAGCTGCCCTCACTTCAGGCCTGGCCCTCAGGACCCTAGATGCGGTCACCAGGGCCAGGGGGCCCAGCTGCTTCCACACGTGACACCATCAACCTCACGGCCCCCGAGCTGGGCTTGCAATCTCAATTCACATTTGAGAAACTTGCCCAAGGTCACGTGACGGGAAGCTGAGCATGGGGTGAACCCCCTCCAAGGACCACAGTGCGGCCCACACGGACAGAGAGCCATCAGGGCCACCGAGGGTGCTGCGGGTCAGTCCTCTGCCTCGGTGGCCTCGGTGACCTCAGAGCAGGTGGTCAGTCACTCTTTATCCCCCATGTTGCCTGAGCGTGGACTACACATCGCGCCCAGTACCAGGCAGGGCACAAACCCCTCCCTCTTTCCCGGGGCTCCAAGTCGGTGCTCAAACTTGGATAAAATCCAGGAGGTCACACTTTTGTTCAGTTTAAATTAAAAATAAGATCCAGCATCTTGGGCACACACAGAAAGTGCTCATCAAGGATTTGATACATGAATGCCCCGCAGCTGCTGACAAGGCCACACGTTGTCCTGACTCACTGGAAGAGTCCAGTTTATGTTGGTGCCAGTCTCATGAGTGTAGCGCCCCATTTCATGCCCACGGTGCCCCATTTGGGCATTAAGTTATATGGCCACCCTGGGTTCAGAACAAAAATCCTTCCTAGGTGAGGTCAGAGCAGGCCACACCTGACTGAACTGCAGGATGTGAAAGGTACATGTGGATGAAGGACAGAGGGTGGGCCTGGTGAGTCCCTCGGGGAAGAGCTGTCGCCATTCTGCCAAGAGAATCTTTTATGTCCACATCAGATCAGTGCCGGGCAATGGTGGGGACTCAACCAACCCATCCCGCCAAGACTCAGGGGGTGTTCCCTCTTCTCAGCGCTGGGCATCGTACATCGCACAGGAAGAGAAGGCCCTGCTCTCCTGGAGCGTTCATTCTACTCAGGGAGGCCGACCATGAACAAGTCAACGTCAGAGAAGAATGAGGCTGGGTGGGGCACTGCTTTACAGGGAAAGAGCAGGGAGAGCCCCCCGCCCCAGGACAGTGACATGTGGGCAAAGATCTGAAGAGGTAAGGGGTGAGATGGGCAGACATCTGGGGAGGAGCATTCCAGCGGGGACACAGCCAGTGCAAAGTCCCTGAGGTGGGACCCAGAAAAGGACGGTGTGGCTGGAGCAGAGTCAACGGGGGCCGGGCAGTGCCAGGGCAGTAGGAGTCAGGCAGTGTGGGCCTGGCCACCATGGCTGTAAGAACTCTGGCTTTGACTCTGAGACAGGGACCCCCTTGAGAGAGTCAGTGGAAGAATGACCAGCGGGGGAACCAGGTAAGAGGCTGCTCGTTCATCTAGCGCAGGAGTTGGCAACTTTTTCTGTAAAGGGCTGGATAGCAAATATTGCTAGCTTTGCCAGTCATAGGGCCTCTACTGCAGCTCCTCAACGTGGCCTGCATGGCAAAAGCAGCTGCAGGTGGTCCGTGAATGGGTGGGCACGCCCGTGTTCCAGGAAACCTCGAGCGAGCACACCGACATTTGCGTTTCACAGAATTTTCATGTCATGAAATATTATTATTTTTTCCCCCAGCCATTAAAGACTGAGAAGACATTCTTAGCCCGGAGTCTGAACCAAAACAGGTGGCGGCAGGATTTGGGCTGTGGCCATAGTCCGCTTCCCCCTGAGCTTTACAACAAACACCCACCACTGCCCTGGGCCAGGCAGCGCCAGCAGGCAGCGCCAGCAGTGAGAACAAAAGAGCAAAACCCTGCTGCCGCTGAGATTTGTAATAAATGAGTGAATTAGAGAGGGTGTGAGAGGTCCTACGTTCTCCCCTGCCTGGCTCAGGCACAGAGGTCAGGTCCCTGAGGCTGGAGTACAACCAGTGGCCAAGGAGGCAGCCAGAGTTGGGAGCGGGTGGTGGTCGCGGAGGCCGCGGGAGGGTGGCGAGGGGAGAAGGGCCCCTTACACGCCCGACTCACCCCTCTGAACTAGGCCAATAATTGTTGAAAGACTTCCTAATCATTACATTAAGACTTAAGAGATGAACGTATTTGTCTCGTTTTCATACAAAATAAGCTGTAGTCTACAACAGGGTGACAAAGGAGAGGCCTCTGGGCCAAAATCACTCTGCAGAATTTATTTGGTCTGCGCATAAATTTGTATTAGGAAACTGTACGTGAAATGTCCGGATCTTACAAATACCGAAAGCGAGCCCGAGTTCCGTGTGTTCAGCACCTGCTGCGCTGGGCCTCTCCCGAGCGGCTGCTCGGAAGCCCCAGCCCGCCGGCCCGAGGCCCCTCCGGCGCCGGCCACTTCAGAGGAAGGGGCTCTGTTCCCCCGGCCCCTACAGGAGTTAAGTTTTAATCCCTGTTCTCCGGCGAACGAGGCCGCGCATGGCAGCACCTTATCGCCTTAGACTTAAGGGCTTAAGTGCACCCAGCACGTCGCGCAGAGCCCTTCGGAGCCCCTCTGCGGGAAGGACGCTCGGCGCTGTTCCGGGGTAAGCCGAGCTCAGGGCTCCCGCATAGGTGGGCTCCCCGCCCTCTCACCTCCCGAGGCTCCGCGGCCGGCCGCTCTGGGGGTCGCGCCCCGCGCACGTGCCGGCACCTGCGCGCACCTGCAGGCAGAACCGGGCGCCCGTCACGCCGCAGCCCTCGGCGCCCCGGCACGTATGCGTCCGGTCCGCGCCAACGGCCGAACTACCAGCAACACCGCAGCAGCCCAAGCCGCCGACGACTGCAGACCCGCAGCCGCCCGACTGGCCCGACCCGGGGGCGGGGCCCGGCTCGCTGGAACTGCGCCTGCGCGGTCGGCCCGCACGGGCCTGGGGATGGGATTGCGCCTGCGTGGTTGATCCGCACCGGCCAGGGGGCGGGACTGCGCCTGCGCAGTCAGCAGCACTTCGGCCCCCTCGAGCGGCGGGACTGCGCCTGCCCCGTCGGCACCGCCTCGGCCCCTGGAGCGGCCGGACCGGCCGGGCCCCAGGGAGGGACAGGCATATGGGCACTGCGCCTGCGCGCGCTTTTTGGCGCGCGGTGGGCCCGCGGACGGTCGCACCCGGGGCGCGTGTTCCGGGCTGCAGGGTTTGGTGGAGGAAACACCTGAAGTGGTGGAAAGTTGGTGCGGACACCCGGCCCGGCCGCAGCCGCGGGGATGGGATAGACGGGGCACGGGCCCAGGGACTCGGGAGAACGCGGGGGCAGAAGTGCCCGGCCGGTGTGAAGTTTACGCGCTGACCACGCGGGCGCCTGTGCGCGCGGGGCGGGACCGGGCGCCGCAGTCGTGGGGGAAGCCCGGTGCTGGGGTGGGGGCGCCGGACGGCGGCCGGGCAGCTCCGCGCAGCAGCAGACAGGTGCTCTTTGGGCGTCTTTCCTGAAGTCCTTTGCCCTCCGCCACTACAGCGAATCGCCTTACAAGTTACGTTTTTAGGATTTTCCTCTAGATACAGTATTTTATTTTCAGTGCACTTCCAGGAAGAGGCACCCAGGGGCCTTATTTACGTATGTCTTAGGAAGCAGATGAGACCTTCCTTATTACTACATGCTTCTGATGCTTTTTAGCTATTGTACGTGTTTCTGGGTAGGACCATTCAAGTTTAAGTAGTGAAAATATGAATCAAATTGCAAAGCATAATTTCAAGTGTTTTTTCCAATTGCGGTTGTTTTTCTAGACCGAAGTGAAGGTGGAGTCATTTGTGTATCTTCTTTTGTGTTTTTTCTGTGACCCACACCATCCCTGTTACTTAAGAGAATTGCCAGCCCCCTTGACTCTCCTTGTATTTTGGGTGAATTTCAGTAGACAAATACATGCACCTCTCTGGAAGCAAGTCCCTGCCAAGCTGAGCCATCAGGAGAAACTTCTGTTGGCATTCTCATGTTCCTAAAAAAGGGAAGTTGTTTGCTTTGAAGTTAACTCTGATCAGATCAGTCCATAGGTTTTTTTTTCCTTCCAGCTTTAAGATCAAGTCCATAGTTTTGAAAAAGCCACTTTAGATTTTCATGAGACGAGTGTGATAACGCACCAGTACGATAATGGCGCATCCTTGTGACTTTTTATATTAATTTTTGATGTTTTCTCTATATCATGGTGATAAAATTAGGAGACGATGAAGGATTTAGTTGGAGTTTTTAGAAAGTGCTCTGAATAAGCCAAATTTCAATTATGAATTAATTTCCATACAAAGTTATCTTGTGAGAGGAAACCGTACTCAGGGTTTTCCAATGGGCTGTCCATGCAGGGCTGCACACTTCCTGTAATCCTTAAACAGATTATATCTGCTCATCATGATTTACATTTTCTCAGGAAAAGATCTAGAAATCTTAAGAGAGAGTCTGTGACTCTTCAAGAAGGTAACCTCCTATCTTGGAAGAAAGCTCAGACTTGCGTTCACTTCACAGGTGTTTGCTTGACACCCCTTCCTCCTCCACTGTTCTTGGCTAATTCCTGATGTTTTTGGACATGAAAACTCTGCCCTGTTTTTCAGTGTCACCACACAGAGGAGGAGGTTTGTGAGTAACTCAAGCTGTGCAAAGAATGTTCCTAACGCATTGGGAAAGGTTTTAAGTGAATTATTAGGGTCACCGATTGAATTCTGTGTCTGCGCAAAGGAGCCGATGCGGAATTTACGTAGCAAAGGAAACGTGTGTACCTGTATTTCAGATCCCTGTCTGGCGAGGAGTTTGGAGCGTGGCCAGCACCGGGCAGTGGAGCTGTTGCGGCATGAAGAGCGGTGACGGCGGTCAGTGCTGTCCTTCCCTCTGTGTGTGTGTTTCTCTTTGCCTGGCTTCCGCTCCTTCATCATCTGAACTCTGGTCTGATCTCCTCCTTCAGTGTGAGGACTGCCTGGCGAGGGGAGGGGGGCAGGTGAGCGACTCTGGGGCACAGTGAGGAGCCTCTGATGGTTGGTTGGGGGCCCCTGTGACTCTCCCTCACCAGCATTGTGTTTCCTTCTGAGCTTCTCTGCACAAGGCTTGCGACTGAGAGACAGCGACTGTTATTCTTCTAGTTACTGTTTGATATTTAAGGTGCTGTTTACATCTCAGGACTTGACATAAGCTGTAGAAACCATCATTCGTATGTACGTTTTGTGTTGGATGAATTTAGCTACATAAAAAGGCACAGTTTGCCTCTAGCCCCGACCGTCCTGCAGCCTCTCGGTCAGGCCTCCCTTCAGTGTCTGGGTCACAGCGGATTTCTTGTCAGTCACCTTCCAGGTGCTCAGCCCTTTCCACAGCCCTGTCTCTCCTGCCCTTCTCCCTCACCCTACTTGTCATTGCCTGACTTTGCATCATTCTGGATTAGTTCACATCACTTCCTAGCTAATTGTTTGATGTGTGCTTTTGGTAGTTCAAATCCTGGAAGGCGTTGTTAGGAACAAAATTAAGTCTTTTCTTCTCACACCCCCTATTTCTGAGGTAGAGGGGACCAGGAGAGACAAAGGTGCCGGACTCTGCATGAGGTTTTCTCACCTCTCTACTCTGCACCTGGCGCTGTTCTACCTGCTGGGGGCAACGGTGGTTTTTAAAAGAAGGCCCTGCCATAGGAGAACTTAACATAGTGATGGTGGGATGGACTCAAACCAGAGAAGGGTGCTCCAGGAAGAGCACAGGCAGGCGAGGGCGGGGGTGATGGCAGTGTGCGAAGCATGCTCCGGGAAGACCTCTTTTAGGGGGAGAGGACCTTTGAGCCCCGCCCTGCAGGGTCTGGGGGTGATGGAGTGGAGGCCCTGAGTAAGAAGCAGCAGGGCCTCCACTGCTGTGGGAGAGGTTGGCCCCTCCGTTTGAGCCCATGTCCTGTCGTAAAGCCCCCTTCCCAGCCTTGATCAGGTGCCCGCTCTGCTTGGTTTCTGCTCGCATTCAGGTGAAGGCCTTCCAACTGCCAGGCCCCGCCCTTTCCCCCCCGCAAAGTCTGTGTCGTAGAAACCACTGATGCTGGGCTGGGCTGGGCTGGGGTGTCCCCCGCTGACCCACCCGGGGGCTCTGTGTGATGGCTCTTTGATCCGTGTGGCCTGCACCCCGCCCCCACAGATGTAAACCAAGGGACTGCGTTTTCATCCAGGGCCACGGCTAACTGAGCCTTACCTTGTGGCTCTCGTGCCACAGAGGCAGCGGCGGAGGGAGCTGTGTGCTGTTTGGTGAGAGCTCCGGTTACTCTGCCGCAGGCCATGTGCCACATCTTGGAAGTAAAAGGACTCTAAACACTCTTCCAGCAGCTTCCAGCCACAGCAGCAATTTCAAACCTGTCACTGGTGGGACTGCCCTGTATGCCGGGGGGAAAGGTGCTGGTGTTGGGTAAAGGGACCCTCAAAAAGACAGAGCAGAGCAACCCAGATAGCCCTGGTCTGTGACCCAGAACATTTCAGGGGTAGAACAGGGACCAGCCACCCCGAACGGAGTCTGTTTGCCTCCTCTGGAATGTGCTTTGTTTCCAGGGTGGCCGTATCAGGTTTTCTGACCATATCATGGAAGTGGCTCCGGTTCTAGGTTTCTGAGTTCGCCTCTCTGCGGTGGGCTCTGGCTCTGAGTCTGGGTCCTCCGCCTCAGCTCGGCCAGGCCTGGGGGGTGGTTTCTCCATGTGAGTGGGTGCTGGCACTTCTGCATGGGAGGTAGTTGACGCTGTTGCCACCCCTGGAATATGTGAGTCATGGCTCTCCACCCTCAGAAGGTGCTACGGTTACTCTCAGACGTGGACCAGATCTTAATTTATGGCCTTGGTGGAAAGACTACCACGTCCAAGGGTGAGCCAGGCAGGGGTGCCGGTGGCGGCCCTGATGCCCTCGGTGTACTTGGCAGCTCTTGGGGAGCACGTGGACTTTGAGTTGAAAGCAGATACGCTTCTGTATTTTAAAGGCGGTGTTGTGGAGAGTTGGAAGAACAGTCCGTGGCGCTCTCCGACCTGCCCCAAGATGGAGCACGTGTCATGACATTGCCATGGCACTGCCATGGCTGCCACCTTCGCCTGTATGGTGCTTCCAGACTTTCTCTAAGGAGATTGCAGATATCACAGCACTTCACCTCTAAGTGTCCTTTTCTTCTAAGGAAAGGCAAAGGGAGGAATTCCCTGGCGGTCCAGTGGTTAGGTCTTGGCGCTTCAGCACTTGCATTGCCGTGGCCTGGGTTCAGTCCCTGGTCAGGGAACTAAGATCCCGCGTGCCGCAGAGCGTGGCCCCCCCAAAAAAGAAAAAGAAGAGGCAAAGGGATGTTCTTCTCTCTCACCAGCAGTCCAGCTGTGAAGGAAATGAACGATAATCCCTCATCACATTCAGTGGCCAAGCCGCAGTCCGATTTCCCTACTTGTGTTTATTAGCTTGTTTGTTCCAAACCAGAATCTAGTCCAGGTCACTGCACTGAGTCTGTCTCTTTAGACTTTTTTATTCTGGAACAATAACCCGCCCCCATTTTTTTCCGTGACACTGACTTTTTGAAGAGACTAGGCCAGTTGTCTCGCGAATGTCCCATGTTCTGGGTTTGTTTGCCATTTTCCTTTTTGTCGTTTACAGTTGACCCTTGAACAACACGGCAGGCGGTTGGGGGCACCACCCTCCGCATAGTCGGAAATCCGAGGATAAGTTATAGTCGGCCCTCGGTGTCCACAGCTGCTTCCCATCCTTGGATGCCACCAGCCGGGGACCTGCACGTCTTCACGTGGGTGGTGCCGGGCTTCCTGTTTGCCGCCCTCAGAGGCTGTCCTTTTGGGACTGACGCCCACTTTCTAGGGCTGTTGTTCTTTCTTTCTGTGTTTCATCTGTGTTTCCCTTGTCCGTTACATTCAAGGAAGACAGGAAAAATGCTGAATTCTCTCCTTGTATTACCTCTTTCTGGGGAGCAGTGGCTGTAATATTCACCTGCGCTGTGGCAAATGTTTTTATTTGTCCTTTTTCTTCTCTGAGTATCAGTGCTGACTAACAGGTTTTCATTTATTCGTTACATCGTAGTCTAGTAAAGTCCTCTGGTTCTGTTTTCTGGTGTTCAGATGGTTGTGACTGACCCGTCGGGAGCCCCGGCGAAGCCGGCTCCGGGTGCTACTTCGGCATCATCCTGGCAGCACTTCCCTTCTGCTGCCTTCCGTTCCTTTGCCAGAGCTGCAGCGAGCTCTTTCTGCAGAGCACTTTGCTTCCCTTTGGTGCAGAAGGTATTTAGAAACCAAGATCTAGGTATTAGATCTGTTTGTTGTCTCTGGGTATTACTGCAGCTTTAAGTGTTGGTTTGGTGCACAGAGCTAGGAAATGTATTTTTACAACATCAAGAGTTATATTTTCAATGCAGATTTAAAATTATATAGTTTCACTTAATTCCTTTGATTTTTAAAAAATGTCCTTTTTTTTTATTAATTAATTTATTTTTGGCCGCATTAGGTCTTTGCTGCTGCATGCGGGCTTTCTCTAGTTGTGGCGAACGGGGGCTACTCTTCGTTGCAGCGCGCGGGCTTCTCGTTGCAGTGGCTTCTCTTGATGCGGAGCACGGGCTCTAGGTGTACGGGCTTCAGTAGTTGTGGCGCACGGGCTTAGTTGCTCCACGGCATGTGGGATCTTCCCAGACCAGGGATCAAACCCGTGTGCCCTGCGTTGGCAGGCGAATTCTTAACCGCTGCGCCACCAGGGAAGGTCCCTCTGTCTTTTTCTTATCCTGAAATTTTTGATTTTTTTTTTATTAATTTTTGTTGGAGGATAGTTGCTTTACAATGTTGTGTTAGTTTCTACTGTACAGCTACAGATATACATATATCCCCTCTTTTTTGGATTTCCTTCCCATTTAGGTCACCACAGGGCATTGAGTAGAAAATTATGATTCCTTAATGCCATTGGCATAATTACTTATTTGTTTTATGCTAAAGTACACAAAAAATGGATAAAATGACAATATTATGTTATGACTGCTAATGAAATCACTTAGCAAAATTTAAGGTGTTTTTTTGTTTTTAAGTTCTTTTTGAAGGTACGATCAGAAATCTCACTTGCATTCCTATCTCCTCCACTCTTTATAGGCAACACTTTTGTTTTTTTTTTGGCTACATTTGGTCTTTGTTGCTGCGCGCAGGCTTTCTCCAGTTGCGGTGAGCGGGGGCTACTCTTTGTCGGCGGTGCGCGGGCTTCTTATTGCGGTGGCTTCTCTTGTTGCGGAGCACGGGCTCTAGGCGTGCGGGCTTCAGTAGTTGTGATACACGGGCTCAGTAGCTGTGGCTCGTGGGCTCTAGAGCTCAGGCTCAGTAGTTGTGGCACACGGGCTTAGTTGCTCTGTAGCATATGGGATCTTCCCGGGCCAGGGCTCGAACCTGTGTCCCCTGCATTGGCAGGAGGATTCTTAACCACTGCGCCACCAGGGAAGCCCCTATAGGCACCTTTTTTTTTTTTTTTTTTTTTTTTTTTTTTTTTTGCAGTACGCGGGCCTCTCACTGTTGTGGCCTCTCCTGTTGCGGAGCGCAGGCCCAGCGGCCATGGCTCACGGGCCCAGCCGCTCCACGGCATATGGGATCTTCCCAGACCAGGGCACAAACCCGTGTCCCCTGCATCGGCAGGCGGACTCTCAACCACTGCGCCGCCAGGGAAGCCCAGCAACCGTTTTTATCTCTACTTTATCCTGCAGAAATAAGCACACACGCGTATATTTGTAACTAGCCCATGGAAAGGATCCTCTGATTAGCTACCTCTACTTTTAGGTGTTTTCGGCTTTGAAACTAAAAAATGTAAAGTGAATTTCAGAAAATGTGGGTTTTGGATGCCTCCTTTCTACCCCTCATCATCCTCTCCCTCCAGTCTCTGCTCATAATTTCGGAGCGCCGTGCTCACTGTTCAAGTGTACCTGTATTTTCTTAATCTCCTCGGTGCTTCAGAGCAGTCCTCTAGCTATCAAGAGATGAGTGGGGCTGAGTGAGACTGGGCACCCTTCGCCTTGGGGGGCCAGGGGCTGCAGGCAGCACCCACAGCAAGGAAACTGATGGGATTTGTTCTAGAAGGACCGTTTCCCTTATTGCCATTGATTGCCCTATTTACTACTCATGCTGACTGATTTTATTTTAGACTAAATCTGATTTGCTGGAGAACAGAAGCAGAACCACGGAAAGGCTGGTTCCAGATGCCATCCAGATGCACGGTGAATAGGTAGCCCTCACCTTTCAAGGCCAGAGTAGCCTCCAAAGTTTTAGGGCAGGTGACAAAAACCAAATTGTTATTCACACACATAGAAAAGTATCAAAAATGCCTCAGCAACATAATCCTTTTGTGGTTGGAAAACTAAAGCTAACGTGCTTTTTTGTCTTTTTTAAAATTTGGTGCTAAAATAGTAGAAAAATTATTTTCTTTAGTAGTAAGCTGTTAGAGCAAATGACAGCATTTTTCCTAAAATAGAAACAACAGGGACTTCCCTGGCAGTCCAGTGGTTAAGACTGCATGCTTCCAATGCAGAGGGCCCTGGTTCCATCCCGGGTCAGGGAACTAAGATCCCCCATGCTGTGCGGTGTGGCCAAAAAAAAAAAAAGAAAAAGAAACATCTTTGTTATCTATGATTTTGAAATAATATGTACAAAACTAGCCCAGTAGTAGAGAAATACATAAAATAGAAGGTGAAAGTCTCTCCGGATGACCACGTTCCAGATGCACATTCACACGTGTGGGTGCATTTACACCCCGGGCCTGCCTGACCCTCCCGTCTGTGCCGAGGGCAGTGGGGTGGGGCCTCCCTCCTGCTGGGATGGTCCTTGCCTGTGTCACGATAGTTTCATGAGGTGTTTTTTTGTGTGTGTGTGTTTTTAAAGTTGGAAAAAATATTTTATTTTATGTATTTATTTATTTTGGCTGCGTTGGGTCTCCGTTGCTGCACGCGGGCTTTCTCTACTTGTGGCGAGCGGGGGCTACTCTTCGTTGCAGGGCGCGGGCTTCTCATTGCGGTGGCTTCTCTTGTTGCGGAGCACGGGCTCTAGAGCGCAGGCTTCAGTAGTTGTGGCGCACAGGCTTAGTTGCTCCGTGGCACGTGGGATCTTCCCAGAGTAGGGCTCAAACCCGTGTCCCCTGCATTGGCAGACGGATTCTTAACCACTGCACCACCAGGGAAGCCCCTCATGAGGTTTTTAAAATCCTTTTTATCTTTTTTTTTTAAATAAATTTATTTATTTTTGGCTGCTACTCTTCGTTGCGGTGCGTGGGCTTCTCATCACGGTGGCTTCTCTTGTTGCGGAGCATGGGTCCTAGGCGCGTGGGCTTCAGTAGTTGTGGCTCGCGGGCTCTAGAGCGCAGGCTCAGTAGTTGTGGTGCACGGGCTTTGTTGCTCCACAGCATGTGGAATCTTCCCGGACCAGGGCTCAAACCCGCGTCTCCTGCATTGGCAGGTGGATTCTTAACCACTGCGCCACCAGGGAAGCCCCTCATGAGGTTTTTAAAAACCTTTTTTTCTTAAAATATAGCACAGGGGGACTTTCCTGATGGTCCAGTGGTAAAGAATCCACCTTACAATGCAGGGGACTCAGGTTCGATCCCTGGTCAGGGAACTAAGATCTGACATGCCACGGGGCAACTACTGAGCTCGTGCGCCTCAACTAGAGAGCCTGCGTGCCGCACACTACAGAGCCCACGCACCCTGGAGCATGCGCGCCACAACTAGAGATGAGAAAAGCCCGTGCCTCACAACGGAAAAGATCCTGCATACCTCAGCAGAGATCACGCGTGCTGCAACTAAGACCCAACACGGCCTAAAATAAAAATAAAGTATGGCACGGAGACAAACTGCATAAATCAATAGCTTGATGGATGATGATAAGGTGGACACTTTTGTAACCATCCCTTGGGTGGAATCCTTCCACGTGCCCTATCCCAGCCACATCCCTCCCTTTGATGCCAGACACTTCCCTTTCTTCGTAGTTTTACGACGGGATTGCACGTCTTTAAGCAGTAGTTAAGTGTTGCCTGTTTTTCACGTGACGTTTCAGTCCCTTACCTACAGGGCACCCCCTCCTCCCGTGGGAGTTTGGTGTGGAAGAAGCCAGGTGGGTGGACTCGTGTTTCTCAGTCTGGATTTTGCCAGCCACGGCCCTCAGGTGTGGTTTAATGTGTTTGCCTGCTCTTGGTTCCTTTAAATTGGTGGTGGATCTAAGGCCTGATGAGGTTCAGCCTCCTTCCTGGCTGCTGTGTTGCTCCCTTAGGAAGGACCTCGTGTGTGAGGCTCTCGCTCTCTTTGCTGTTGGCAGCCAGCGATGCACAGACCTGCAGGCTTTAATCAGTGAAAGTTATGGGACAGGGACGTTCCGGCTCAGTTACTGCGTCTTTGTTCATGAGCTGGGCTTGGAGTAAGAGGACCCTGTCCTTAGCTCCTCCGTGGTTATCTGGTGCTGTAGTTTATGTAGGAAACTGAAGAAGAATGCTTGCTTCTTTATCAGTTTCCTATCATCCTCCAAAGGTGACCAATCGAGCCTTTTATCTCGGTGTCATGCACTCCTAGATTTAACATATTTGATGTGCTTTAATGCATTATTATGACGGTCCTCATTTACGTTCAAATTATCTCATTTTTTTGGACAGTGGGAGCCCTTACAAGTTGGCGCCTAGATCCTTCTGACACAATTCTCGTCCTCTCTCAGAGGTTCCTTGCTCTCTGGTGTGCCAGAATGTTCTAGGCTCATTTTGTATTCTTCCTGCCCAAGACCTGCAATCAGCCATTCCTTCAAAAGCCCTGGTCTTCTTTAATGGGAAATGATGTTTCACAACTATAGTCCGGATGTCAGGTAAGCTCATTCCCATTGGGTTGGTCACTGTTTTTAGGCCTTTGCAGTGGGCAGAGCTGGGATGGGCGTCCTGCTCACCGGCTGTAGGATGTGCATTTGACCTCTTGCCCTGGGCCTCGGTCTCTGTCTGAGGACGCTGCTTCTCAGGGACATGGGAGGTGACGGTCTTGTGCTATTGCTGGCCACTCCTGTGCTTCACTCTCACTGCACACACCTCAGTCTCCGAGTAACAGTGGCTGTGTCGTTACTGAGAACAGGTTGATACTTTTTGCCAAAGACTTCTCATCGTCTTCCCATCCCTCTTTGCAGTGATTCGGGCTCTACGTGGAAGCGCGGTGACCATTGCCTACTGTGCTCTCTCCCGGAGACCCTCACTCGGTCTTAGTCCTGCAAGGAAGTGTATACTGAGCGCTCACACGGTCCTTTCATCAGTGTTTCTCTAGACTTTTTGGTTGAGGTTCGTTCTCTGTTAGATTTCTCCGGGAAGACTCAAGGAAAAATATTTCCTGAATTCTTGCACGTTGATAATAGTTTTTCTGTGTCCCTTATACTTGTAAGCCAGGTTGACTGGATATAAAATGCTTGGCTCACATATTTTTTCCTCAGATATCTTAAATATGTTATTCTGTTGTCTTATAGCATAAAACATTGCTGTCAAACTCATGACAATTTTATTTTCTTTCCCTTGTACGTGACCTTGGTTTTCCCCTCAATGGCATTTCTTTTTTTTTAAGTCCAGTGGTTTTCCTAGAATGTACCTCAGTGTTAATTGTTAAGGATGGATTTTCTCAGCTTTACGATATGCTCTTTCAATATACGTAGTTTTACAATTTTTATTTCAAAGTGTTTAGTATTCTCTTCTTTTGCTTTGTGCCCTCCTTTTTCTGTGGGGGATGCTCTGATTATACATGTGTTGGATCTTCTTTGCCTGTGTTTTCAATTGGCCAGCTTCTCCTGAGTCTTTTTTAGCTCTTCATTTCTTCTTCATTAAAAAACTTTATTTTCTAAACTCTTCTGTTTATCTTAAGAAATCATCTGTGGGGTTTATTTGTTCTTATGTTGCTTCTTAGTCTTTATTCTTAAAATGGCATTTTACTTTTTGTTTTTGAGCGTGTGTGTTTATTTTGCTGAAGATTTCAGGTTACAGGGAGGCCGTATACACGGCCCACGGCCACCACCCACCGCCCCGTTTTGCTGGCTTCATTCTCTTGTTTGAACAGATAAGGCTCTTTCTCTTTCTTCCCCCTCCAACTTTCGCCTTTTTCTCTCCTAGCCTCATGATTTGCGATTTGTAAAATGACATTTTACTTTTACTTGTAATATTTTCTTAGGATCCATAACCTCATTTCAGTGTTTTTCTATTCTGATTTATTTTGTTCTTTTGTATTATTTTCTTAATTTCTTTAGCTTCTTTTGAAATAAGTTATAGTTTTCATGTAATTTGTGCTTATATTTTTCTAGTGTGCTTTCATTATCTATAGAGATGTTTTTCTGGTCTTCGTTTTTTTTTTCTCTCTTATCCTTTTGTAGGATTTGACCTTAATTCTTTTCTGTTGCTTATTGTTTTAGTTTTCTAGTGCTGCTTTAACAAATTGTCACAGAGTGGTTGAAAACAGCATAACTTTGGAGGTCAGAAATCTGAGATGGGTCTCACTGAGCTTAAATCAAGATGTTGGCAGGCTGCCTTTCTTTCTGGAGGCTCTAGCAGTGAATGTTTCCTTGCCTTTTACACTTTCTAGAGGCTGCCTGTGTCCTTGGATGTGGGCCCCCTCCCTTTGTCTTCAAAGCCAGCAACACTGCATCTCTCTGACCTTGTGAAGTCTCTCTTCTGCCTCTTCTTCCCACTTTTAAAGGTCCTTGTGATAACATTGGGTCCACCCAGATAATCCAGGATAGTCTTCTTATTATCCTGGATCAGTAACCTTAATTCCATCTGCGTCCTTATTAATAATCCTACTTTGCTGTGTGACCTAACACAATCACAGGTCTGAGGATTAGGACGTGCACTTCTTTGAGGACCGATCACTCTGCCTGCCACACTCATTTTTATCTGATACTAGTTTTGTTTTGTTTTTTAAATAAATTGATTTATTTATAGTTAATTTCGGCTGCATTGGGTCTTTGTTGCAGCGAGCAGGGTCTACTCTTCATTGTGGTGCACGTGCTACTCATCATGGTGGCTTCTCTTGTTGTGGAGCACAGGCTCTAGGTGCACGGGATCCAGTAGTTGTGGCTCACGGGCTCAGTAGTTGTGGCTTGTGGGCCCTAGAGTGCAGGCTCAGTAGTTGTGGCTCACAGGCTCGGTAGTTGTAGCTCGCAGGCTCAGTAGTTGTGGCTCATGGGGCTTAGTTGCTCCGCGGTATGTGGGATCTTCCTGGACCAGGGCTTGAACCCATGTCCCCTGCACTGGCAGGCGGATGCTTCACCCCTGCGCCATCAGGGAAGTCCTAATACTAATTTTTCACATTCAAGAAGGAGAGGTGGCTGAGGATAACTTGTCCTAACTCATGGTGCTTCCTATTCTGCAGTCTTTATCTACTAATGAAAATGTGGCGGCTTCCATTTTTATGTTTGACGTTGTGTATCTAGGAATATCTGTAGTTTTCTTGTTATGTCTTTGGCTTTGGTACCCAGGTGATACTGACCTCTTAGAATAAACTGGAAAGTATTCTATCCTCTTTCAAAGAGTTTATGGAGTATTGATATCATTTCTTCTGTAAATGATAAAATTCACCAGTGAGGCCATCTGGGCCTACATTTTTCTTCATGGGAAAATTTTAAGTTACTAATTCAATGTCTTTACTTGCTATAGGTCTATTCTGATTTTGTTACTTCTTGAGTCACTTTAGTTAATTTGTTACTTTGTAGGAATTTTTCCATTTCATGTAAGTTGCTGAATTTGTTGGTAGACAGTTGTTCATGGTCCTGTCTTATATTTCATTTAGTTACTTTTTTTTGTTGTTTTAAGGTTTTTTGATGTGAACCATTTTTAAAGTCTTTATTGAATTTGTTACAATATTGCTTCTGTTTTATGTTTTGGTTTTTTGGCCGTAAGCCATGTGGGATCTTAGCTCCCTGACCAGGGATCAAACCCACACCCCCTGCACTGGAAGACAAAGTCTTAACCACTGGACCACAGGAAAGTCCCTCATTTAGTTTCTGAGGAGGCAGTGGTAATGCTCCCAGGTTTTCGCAATCTATGTCTTCTTTTTCTCTTGGTTAATGTAGCTAGGGATTTGTCAATTTTGTCAGTGTTTTCAAAGAACCAACTTTCAGTTTCATTGAAGTTCTATATCACTTTTCTGTTTTCTATTCCATTAGCATCCACTCTAATCTTTATTATTTCCTTTTTCCTACCTTGGTTTGGTCTGTTCTTTTTCTAGTTTGCTTTTGTTTTCTTTTTATCTGGAGGTGAATGTTTACATTATTGATTTGAGATATGTCTTCTTTTCTGATATAGGTGTTTAAAGCTATAAATTTCTCTCTGAGCACCAGTTTAGCTGCATCTCATGTATTTTGGTTTGTCGTGTTTTTATTTTCATTCAGATGAAAATACTTTCTAATTTCCCTTGTAGTTTCTTTTTGACCTGTGGATTATTTAGCAATGTGTTATTATTTCCAAATATTTATTGATTTTTCAAATTTTCCTCTGTTACTGTCTTGTAATTTAACTTCATTCTGGTTGAAGGATATGTTTGTATCATTTCAGTTCTTTTAGATTTATTAATACTTGTTTTATGGCCCAGCCTCTGGTCTGTACTGTGGAATGTGTTGTGTGCAGTTGAAAAGGGTAAGTATCGTACTGCTGTCGGATGGAGCCCTGTGTAGATCTGCCAGTTCAAGCTGGTTAACAGCACTGTTCAGGTCGTCTGTGTCCTCACTGACTTTCTGTCTTGCTGTTCTAGTTGGCCTCCCTTCAGGTTTGCTGGTTCTTTCTTCCGCTGGCTACCAAGCCCCTCTAGTGAATTTTTCGTTACAGTTACGCATTTCAGCTCCATAATTTCTAAGTTCATCATTGGTTCTTTTTCATAATTTTTCTCTCTATACTGATACTTACTTGGGGAGACATTGTCCTACTTTCCTGTAGTGTCTTTATATGTGGTTTCCTTTAGTTCTTTCAGCTTATTAGAGTAGCTGATTTAAAGTCTTTGTCTAGTAAGTCCAACCTCTGGACACCCTCAGGAACAGTTTCTTGGTTTATTTTTCCCCCATGTGTGGGCCATACTTCCCTGCTTTTTTTTTTTTGCGTGTCTTGTCATTTTTTTGTTTTTGTGGAAAACTGGACATCATTTGTTATTGCTGGGGGTTTGTTCTGTTTTTGCCTGTTTGTTCCCTTAGTGACCTTCCTGGACTAATTCTGAAAAGGCTGTACTCCTTGTAGTGTTTGGACACTTCAGTCTCTGCCTGGTTAGCTTGGTGTCAGTGATTTCCTGAAATCCACTGAGCTGAATGATTTCCTTAAACGCTGCCAACAGATGCGCCCGCTATCTTTGCCAAGAGCTGCCTGTGCGTGTGCCTGTGCCTGTGCGTGTGCGTGTGTGTGTTGGACCTTCTCCTTGCACAGGGCTTCAAGGTCAGCCAGAGGTGAGAGATGGGGTGGCCCCGCAGGTCTCTCCTGGGCTTGTCCTTCTACAGCTGCAGGGATGTGTCAGAGCCTTTCACAGCTCCCTGCAGACATCGCGTCCCCCCCATCTTCCTTCTCAGCCTTTGGCCAGGCTCTCGTTTGCCCCACTGGAGTTGCAGGGTTAGGCAACTGTGATGATACAGAAGTGCAGCTGTTTGTTTTTCAGCAGAAGCCCAGGGAGAGGGCTTTTCCCACTGAAGGCTCTGAATCGGGTCAAATAACTACCGTGCCCTGTGAGCAGGGCTTTTCCAGGGACCTGTGACGAAGGTCACATGGTGACAGTGCTGCAGACAGTGGGACTTTCTGAGGGACCGCAGGCCAGGTCTGCCCCTCTGGTGGCTGCAAGGCTGCTGTTTTCACAGCTCCCGTGGTCCTGTGGTTCCTGTGGGGAAGGATGGATGGGAGTGAAATGTTCTAACGAGCTCCCACAGTTTTTCTTAAGTAAATGCTCCTCAGATTGCTGCAAGCCTTGGCTTAAGCCCCAGAGTTGTGAACAGTTTGATGTTGACACTGCCTAGCACTGCCTTTGCTGTCCTGCAGCCACTGGGTCATGGAGGTCCTCACCTGCCACTCTGAGCAGTGCCTGCGTCGTGAGAGTTCTCCTTCTCTACCCTTCCTTTGCTGTTTCTTTTGTCCCTGAACTGCTCAATTCAGAGTCTGTTCCCAGCAGTTCCTCTTTGAAACGGGTCTTTGTCCTGGAGGAGGCATGGGCTGGGTGGTTTTTCTCCAGCCTCTTTGGACCTTACGCTGGACCACTGACATACGTCCACTCTGATGAGTGCAGAAAGCTCCTCCCAGTGTCAGCAGCTTGGTCCTCGGGGCTCCCGGTGAATACCTGTTGGCTACTTTGGGACTATCAGTAATCACATGCCCAGGGCTGCTTTCTTTTTCTGCCTGTACAGATCTAATACCGCATGGGCCTTGCATACATTCTTGGTTTGTCCTGTTGGCTTATATTTTGGAGTGAAGGAAATCCCTCGTCAGGTTTGTCTTCTTGTTGGTCTCATCCATGAGCTTGTGGGTTTGCTCTTTTAGTTCTGCGCTGTATTACCAACTGAAACAATGAACTTAAGTTCAAGTGAATAAATAACTACACTTAAGAGAAAAAACTGACCCAAGAAACTCTTGGACACAGTGCTTGTTTATATACCCTCAAGCCCCAAGACAAAAATGTATAAACTAATATTTCTGTTCAAAAGCTTGTGTTTCCTTGGTGGTGTGGGTTAGCATTCTGAAACTACTTTCTGAATATTGAAGGATTGAACAAATGAGCAAATCTTTTAAGGCTAGTGGGAGCCAGATTTCTTGCAATTGGAGAAAGAAGTTACAGATACGGAACTGGGGAGGCTCGGGTGATCCTGGGAGGTTGGATTGAAATTGGAGGCGTCAGCGTGAACATGTGGTTTTTATCCACCTGTGCGTGTGCATGTAGGCGTACGTGTGTATTAATGGTTTTTACTTAATTCCATTGAAAGGGCCTAGAAACAAAGGCACCGCAGTGACAGCGGGCGCACCAAGCACCTCACTCTTTACCCACCATTACTGTTTTGTTAACTCTTGTCGTTTTCTGTGCGTCACTGAATTTCCAGGTGGGATTATTTCTGCCTGAAGAACACTCTTGTATTTGCTTCAGTACAGGTCACCTGGTGACACATTCTGTGTTTGATTTGTCTGACGGTGTTTTTATTTCATATTAATTCCTGCAGGAGTATTTCTGCTGAGTATTGAATTCTGGTTTGGCTTTTCTTTTTCTCACAACTATGAAGATAGCATTCCTTTGTCTCCTGGTTTACGTTGCTTCTCTTGAAAGGTCAGTAGTCTGTCTAGTTATGTTTTCTTAAAAGAATTCCTATGGAAGTGGTGTAATATATACTAGTGTGATGACCTGTG
The DNA here is from genome assembly GCF_003031525.2 of Neophocaena asiaeorientalis asiaeorientalis. Lineage (NCBI taxonomy): Eukaryota > Metazoa > Chordata > Mammalia > Artiodactyla > Phocoenidae > Neophocaena > Neophocaena asiaeorientalis. The sequence continues at coordinate 782,762 of NW_020172451.1, read as the reverse complement.
CACTCATCACCTGGCTTTAACAATTACCAGCTCAGGGCTGCTCTTGTTTCATCTGTGTCCCTCCCCCCACCCAGTTATGTTAAAGCAGGTACCGGAAACCATATTTCATCGGGATAGTTTTCAGTAAGTATCTTGAAAAGATGGGATTCTTTGAAACGTTTTATCTACAGTATTTTTATACCTTGATAAACGAAGAATTACTTAATATCGAATGTTACTTCAGTATCCAAGTTTCCCACATAGTCTAAAAAATGTTATTATACAGTTTGCTAATTCAGACCAGGATTCAAGTATAATTTGTTAAAGAAGCTGGGTTGTTTGTCCTGTAGAGTTTCCCAGAGTCTGGATTTCGGTGGTATTTCCATGTGCGCCTCCCTCCCTGGTCACTTTTATCTGCTTTATCTCTTGTTTTTAACACTGTTTGTTTCTTTTTCTTTAAATCTTGCTTGGGGTTTGTAGGGACTCTCGAATCTGTGCTCTGAAGTCTTTGATCTGAACTGCCTTTTTTTTTTTCCTGGTTTTTCTCTGTTGTGGTTTATCACAGCATACTGAATAGAGTTCCCTGTGCTATACAGTAGGACCTTGTTGTTTATCCATCCTATAGACACTAGTTTGCACCTGCTAATCCCAAACTCCAAATCCTTCCCTCCCCCGCCTGCCCTCCTCCTTGGCAACCACAAGTCTGAGTCTGTTTTGTAGATAAGTGCACTTGTGTCGTATTTTAGATTCCACGTATAAGTGATCTCACGTGGTATGTGTCTCTGTCTCACTCACTCAGTGTGATCATCTCCAGGTCCGTCCATGTCGCTGCAGTCACAGCCACATCTCTTCTTCTTCCTGCACTCCTGTCTTCTGTGCACCGCTCTGGCCCCCCAGGGCTTCCAGTACTCACTTCTGCATGTGAGCAGTGGCCTGTCTCCACCCGTGTGCCCTGGACGTGTTTCTCACCCTCTCTAAACCTCAGGGTCCTCGTGTGTAGAAGGAGAAATCGCAAACTGAATCTTCCTCAAAAGATTTTCATGTGGTTTAAGTGAGACAACGCAGGTTGAACCCACGGTAAACAGTCACTGTCAGCTCTCTCATTCTCGTCACGCCGTGCTCTTGCCCCAGGAGCATCTCCAGAGAGAGTCAGAGTCAACCTGGGATGTAATGTTTGCCATGAAGGGAGAAGAGCTGGTTTCTCCCAGACCCGGAGAGAGGAATGAGGACGAGGCTGCCCAGGACTGAGAAGACATCCGGGCGCCGAGGCCGTAAGGGAAGGAGCTGCAGGGCAGAGTGACCTTGAGCCTGTGACCTTCCTGAGCGTACTGAGGTCCAGCACTTCCTCACAGAGGCCTTATAACCTTTATTACATAGGGAACTGTGTCTTCCGTGACTAAAGCAGTGTGACCTTTCCTTCCTGACCTGCCTCTTGCCTGGACCCCCAGTGTGACGCTGGGTGCAAGTGTGAGGCAGGGGTGGGGGGTCCTTGCCTCGTTCCTGAGCTTTCCCTGCCCAGCGTGACGGTAACCGTAGAGTGCTCCTAAAAGCCCTCATAAGGTTGAGGAAGTTCTCCTCTCTTCCTACCTTGCTGAGAGTTTCTGTCGTGAATAGGAATAGAAATGATGTTAAATGTTCTTCTGCATCTAATGACATGACTCTATGGTTTTCCTCCTTTTTTCCATTAATGTGGTGAATTCTGTTGGTTGAACATTGAAGGTTAAACCAGACATGCTTGTGATGAACCCCTCTTACTCACGGTGTATTATCTTTAATGTGCTGAATTTGATTTGTTAAATTTTTAAGAACTTGCTACATTTTCTTAAGGTTTTTCTATGATCATAGGGATATGAATCTGATTCTTTTCTTCTAATGTCTTTGCTTGTTTTAGAGTCAGGGTAATACTGCCTCATAAAAAAAAGACTTGGGAAGTGTTTCTTCTATTTTCTGGAAGAGTTTGTGTTTCACCAGGTTTTTTTTCTTTAATGTTTGGTGAAATTCACCAGTGAAGCCATCTTGGCTTGCAAGTTTCTTTAAGGGAAGGTTTTTAACTACAAGTTCAGGTCTTAAAAGAGATAGAGGGCTGTTCAGGTTATCTCTTTTGTGAGTTTTTGTAATGTGTGTCTTTCCAGGATTTACCCGTTTCATCTAAGCTGCTGACTTTACCATCATAAAGTCACTCATCTATTTCCTTACTATCTTTTTGCATCTGTAAGATCTTTGGTGAAAAATCCCCTCTTTAATTCCTGCTATTGGTAATTTTATGTCTTTTTTTTCTTTAATCAGTCTGTAGAAGTTTGCCAATTTTGTTGATCTGTCCAAAGAACCGGTGTTAGGTTTCATTGATTTTTTTTCTTTTTTCCTCCCCTGCCTCTTCGCCCACGCCCCCAATTTCAGTGATTTCAAATCTTTTCTTTATTGTTTCCTTCCCTTTGTTTGCTTTGGGATTAAATTTGCTTTACTTTTCCTTGTGATTTTTTTTCTTTAACCCTCAGCTTAATATAGAAGTGTTATTTATTTGAAGATGTTTAGGATTTTTCCAGATATCATTCTGACGTTGATTTCTCATTCAGTTCCCTTATTGTCGGAGACCATTCTTTGTTTGATTTCAGTTCTTTTAAATTTATTGAGATTTGCTTTACTGTCCAGAGAACAGTCTGTTTTGATGAATGTTTTGTGTCCACCTTTAAGTGATATTCCGTTGTTGTTTGGACTGTTCCATAAATGTCATTTAGGTCAAGTTGATGATAGTGATTGAAAGTCTTCCGTTATCTTTACTGCTGTTCTGTGTAATTGTTAGTTAACTACTGAATGGGGGTGTGAAATCCCATCTGTAATTTTGGTCAAGTCTCCCTTTAGGTCTGTCGGGTTTGCTTCATGCATTTGGGAAGTCTGTTGGTAGCTGTGTGCACGTCAGATGCACTGGCCCCTTTGTCCTTTTATGTGAGGTCCCCGTCCCGCTTCTGTGTCGTTCTCGCCCCCCGCCTCACGCTGACTTGGGCCCAGCCTGCTCCCGGCCGGTGTTACTGTACTCCCCCCTTCCGTCCTTTCGCTTTGAACCTGTTTGTGTCTTGATGTTTAACGTGTTTTTTGTAGGCAACATATAGTTAGTCTTAGTTTTTTACCCAACCTGACAATCCGTGCCTTTCTTAAAATACAACTTTATTGGTTGTGTAGGCTGTGTCCTGTGTCTTCTTTCCTCTGATGCTCTGCTCCCAGAATGCTTCACGTCTGGCCACCGATATGTGGTCTTGTGTCCACACTGGCCGTTCTCCAGCACCAGCTGGCCGCCCCTCAGTTCAGTTCTGACACGACCGCCTGAAGTCATCCTCAGATTCCCCGGGTCAGGGCCCAGTCCCACAAGACCGCTCCCATTCAGACACCAACCGCAGTTGTCCCCTGTATTTCTGACCAACGGCTTAAGTCTGGGTTCCCACAATAAAGTGCTAGGGTGGCTCACAGAACTCAGGGAACCCTTACTGACATGTATTGCTTTACTGTAGGAAAAGGATACGATAAGGGACACAGGTGAACAGCCACGTGAAGATGCACAGGGCGAGGTCTGGGAGGGTCCTGAGTGCAGGGGCTTCTGTCCTCCTGGAGTTGGGGTGCGTCACCCGCCCGACACGTGGTTGTGTTCACTAGCCCAGCAGTTCCCCTAACCCCCGGACAACTGGGATTCTATAGTGGTTTCATCACATGGGCGTGATCAGTATTAACTCAGTCTCCAGCCCGTCCTGGGGGGTGGGGGTGTGGCTGAGAGTTCCAAGTTTCTGGCCGCGGCTCTTTCTGGTCATGGGCCTCCATCCAGGAGTCACCTCGTTAGAACAAGAGATGTTCCTGTCACTCAGGAACTGCCAAGGGTTTTAGGAGCTCTGTGTCAGAAACTGGGGGCACAGACCAGTGTACATACATATTTCCTACTTTTTCACATTGGGTGTAATTGACATACAATAAACTGCACTTACTTAAAGGGTACAATTTGTTCAATACACACACTTGTATCATGTTTACATACATAAACAGTTTGCTGCCAACATTTGTGGACAAATCGTATGAGCATAGGCACTCACATGCAACTAATCTTCAGCAAAGTTACAAAGGCATCCTTTTGTTGAGAAGGATGGTCTTTTCAACAAATGGTGTTTGCACAATTAGATATTCATATGCAAAACAATGAATTTGAATCTTTCAAAGATCTAAGTATAAAATATAAAACTTCTAGAAAACACAGGAGAAAATCTTTCTTAGATACAACCCCAAAAGTACAGTCCATGAAAGAACAAATTGGTAAATTGGACTTCACTAAAATTAAGGGCATTTCTTTTCCAAAAATACTGGTAAGAGAATGAAAAGACAAGCTACAGACTAGAATCATATACCTGATAAAGGGCTTCTTTCCAGGCATGTAAAGAACTCTAAGAAAATACACAATCTGTGAAAACGTGGGCAAACCACGTGAACAGATGCTTCACCAACGGAGAGAAGCAAATGGCAAATACGTAAAATGTTCAACATTATCAGTCCTTAAGGACATTGCCAATAAGGCCGGAATAAGATACCTTTACATACCTATTAACTAGAAGGGCTAAAATTAGATTGATGGACCTAATGGCAAATACACACGTAAAATGTTCAACATTATCAGTCCTTAAGGACATTGCCAATAAGGCCGGAATAAGATACCTTTACATACCTATTAACTAGAAGGGCTAAAATTAGATTGATGGACCTTACCGAGTCTTAGTATTTTCTCTTTACCATCTTTTTCTCCCCTTTTGGATATATAGTAATGTGTATATGTTACTCCCAAAGTCCTGATTTTCCCTCCCCCCTACCTTTCCCCTTTGGTAACCATAAGCTTGTTTTCTATGTCTGAGAGTCTAATTCTGTTTTGTAAATAAGTTCCTTTGTATCATTTTTTTAGATTCCACATATAAGTGATATCTTACGATATTTGTCTTTCTCTTTCTGACTTCACTTAGTATGATCATCTCCAGGTCCATCCATGTTGCTCCAATGGCTTTATTTCACTCTTCTTTATGGCTGAGTAATGTTCCATCGTGTATATGGACCACACCTTCTTTATCCATTTTCTGTCGGTGGACGTTAGGTTGTTCCCATGTCCTGGCTACTGTAAGTAGTGTAGCTATGAACACTGGGATGCCTGTATCTTCACCTGTGGTTTTCTTTGGATATATGCCCAGGAGTGGGATTGCTGGATCACATGGTAATTCTATTTTTAGCTTTTTAAGGAACCTCCATACTGTTCTCCATAGTGGCTGCACCAATTTACATTCCCACCCACAGTGTAGGAGGGTTCCCTTTTCTCCACACCCTCTCCAGCATTTGTTATTTGTAGACTTTTTGATGATGGCCGTTCTGACAGGTGGGAGGTGGGACCTCATTGTAGTTCCGATTTGCGTTTCTCTAACGATTGGTGACGTTGAGCATCTTTTCACGTGCTGTTTGGCCATCTGTTTGTCTTCTTGGGGGACATGTCTATTTAGAGGGTACTTTCATTGTGTAACTGGTTTGTAAAAAAGTCAAGGAACAGACTTTTCTGTTTTAATTTCCCATTATGGAATTCCTTTCTCTGCATACACTGAGACTCGTATATCCATGACAGTGTAGATTTGAAATGTGACTGAGTCCAGTGTCTGACTTGATCTCCTCTTCTGTAGATAATGCAGAAGGATCGCTGTGCCACCAAGATGACGGCGATCCTGTGTCTGAGACAAGCAGGTCCCCGCGGCATGAATGCGTGTCTGCACCGTGGAGTGTTTAAGAGTAGAACTTCTGGAAGGCAGCGGTCCGCACCCTGATGACGCGCTCACCAGTTCCCTGGTCTACTCCTCAGTGAGATGTATGATTAGCCATATTCATGAGCATCCCGGAAGATAGGATTCTCTTGAAAGAACTGGAGATAATGTACATTTGGAGGCACAGAGGAGCGTTTGCCTCAGTTTTCTACCAGCCCAGGCGGTCAGCATCGTGAGGCAGCCAGAATAGTTATGGTCAGTCATGGAGAGTCACCAGGAGACGCGTCCCGAAGCGGGTGGGGACTTTGCTTCTGATCAGATACATTTTAAAATAGAAGAGGAAGATGACGATCACATCGCTGACCACAGTTTGGAAAGAATGGACTTTAGAAACGAGCAGGAGAACAGGAAACGGGCTGGCAGCGGGGATGAACGGGCAGAGGGCAGAGAGGCGAGCTGTGGCTGCCAGCCCCCGGGGAGGCGCGTCTCTCCTGACCCCGAGGACGACTACGGGGCTCTATTGTCACAGTATAACAGCACCCTGTACAGCGTGGCCATGGAGGCCGTGACGCAGAGCCTGCTCTCCGGCCGCGGCATCAGCTCCAGGAAGAAGTCCCCGGCTTGGAAGCATTTTTTCATCTCGCCCCGGGATAGCACGAAGGCCATCTGTACGTACTGCATGAAGGAGTTCAGCAGGGGCAAGAACGAGAAGGACCTGAGCACCAGCTGTCTGATGCGGCATGTGAGGCGGGCGCACCCCACCGTTCTTGTGGAGGAAAACGGCAGCGCGCCGGCCCCGGCCCCCCTCCCTGCTCCTCTGCCGCGGCTCCCGCCGCCCACTGATGCCGGAGACCCGGGCACCGTCCTATCACCTGGCAAACTCGTCCCCAGAACGGCCTCTAAGAGCCCATCTCCCCATCAGGTGACAGAGGAACTTGGCTCTGTGGTTTCTTCCGAAGAGGCCCCCTCCGACGTGTCAGTCTCTGAGAGGTACAGCAGGGATGAAGCCCTGGCGGGGCCGCCTCCCCAGCCCTCCAGCCTTCACTGCGACGAGCCTGCAGAGAATGGGGCTGAGAAAAACCTCCCCCTGCCCAGGAGCGCATCCGGGTCCAGGAGGAGGTCTGCCGTCTGGAAGCACTTCTACCTGTCGCCCCTGGACAACTCCAAGGCCGTGTGCATCCACTGCATGAACGAGTTCAGCCGGGGCAAGAACGGGAAGGACCTGGGCACCAGCTGCCTCATCAGGCACATGTGGCGGGCGCACCGTGCCATCGTGCTTCGGGAGAACGGCGGGGGCGCCGGCGTGCCGCCCCCCTACTCCGCACCCCCAACCCTGCTGCCCACCCCGCCGCCGCCTGACGGAGAGCCCAGCCCCACGTCCTCGTCTCCGGGGAAGCCGGTGCAGGACTCCGCCTCTGCGCCCTCCTCCCCCGACCGGCTGGCGGAGGACCCGCCAGCACACTGGAACCTCGGAGACACGCAGGTGGAAGACACGTGGGCGTTGTCCTCCTCTTCTGACGTGGGTGAGGCCTCGTGGGCGTCCTCTCCCGAGAAGCAGCCGGGCGACACGCCCAGCCCTCGCCCACTCGAGTCCGGTGCCGTGTTCCAGCAGAACAAGAAGGTCATGAGGAGGCTGAAGTCGGAAGTCTGGCATCACTTCTCGCTGGCCCCCACGGACAGCCTCAAGGCCGTGTGCAGGCACTGTGGCTGCGTCATCAGCCGGGGCAAGAAGGGCGACGTGGGCACGAGCTGTTTGATGCGGCATCTCTACAGGCGCCACCCGGAGGTCGTTGGGAACCAGAAGGGCTTTCTGGGGGCCAGCTTGGCGAATTCGCCATACGCCACCTTGGCTTCTGCGGAAACTTCCTCCTCCAGATTAACTGACCTGCCGACCATGGTCACAAAAAACAATCAAGTTATGTTTCCCGTCAACAGCAAAAAGACCTCCAAGTTGTGGAATCACTTTTCTATCTGCTCCGCAGACCCCACGAAGGTCGTGTGCTTGCACTGTGGCCGGACCATCAGCAGAGGCAAGAAGCCGACCAACCTGGGCACCAGCTGTCTCCTGAGGCACCTACAGCGGTTCCACGGTGGCGTGCTGAAGCCCGACGCCCCCAGGACGGCGCCACCCTCCCCTCCTGGTGCCCGTGGGCCCCTGAGCTCAGAGTCGGCAGGCGCCTCCTCCTGCGATGACACCAACGAGAAGTTTTATGATTCGCATCCAGTTGCCAAAAAAATAACAAGTCTCGTTGCTGAAATGATCGCACTTGACCTCCAGCCGTACTCGTTTGTGGACAACGTTGGCTTCAATAGGCTGCTCGGATACTTGAAACCTCAGTACTCTCTGCCCCCTCCGTCCTACTTCTCCAGGACGGCCATCCCAGGTATGTACGACAATGTGAAACACATCATCATGTCACATCTCCAGGAAGCCGAGAGCGGTGTGGTCCACTTCACGTCTGGAATCTGGATGAGCAGCCAGACCCGGGAGTACCTGACCCTCACCGCCCACTGGGTCACCTTTGAGTCGTCGGCCCGACCGCACCGCGAGGACCACCACTGCTCGGCGCTGCTGGACGTGTCGCAGGTCGACTGCGACTACAGCGGCGGCAGCGTCCAGAAGCAGCTGGAGTGCTGGTGGGAGGCCTGGGTGACGTCCACTGGCCTGCAGGTGGGCATCACGGTCACCGACAGCCCCAGCATAGGGAAGGCCCTGAACGAGGGGGCCCGCTCGAGTGTGCAGTGCTTCAGTCACACGGTCAGCCTCATCGTCAGCGAGGCCATCAAGAGCCAGAGGATGGTCCAGAACCTACTCAGCACTGCACGGAAAATATGCGAACGGGTCCACCGGTCGCCCCGGGCGAAAGCAAAGCTGGCGGAGCTGCAGAAAGAGTACGAGCTGCCGCCCCACCACCTCCTCCAGGACGTCCCATCCAAGTGGAACACGTCGTTTCACATGCTGGAGCGGCTTATCGAGCAGAAGAGGGCGGTGAACGAGCTGTCTGTCGAGTGTAACTTCCGGGAGCTCATCAGCTGCGACCAGTGGGAGGTGATGCAGTCCGTTTGCCATGCGCTGAAGCCCTTCGACGCCGCCAGGCGGGAGATGAGCACCCACGTGTCCACGCTCAGCCAGGTCATCCCCATGATCCACATCCTCAACAGGAGGGTGGAGATGCTGTTTGAGGAGACCATGGGCATTGACACCATGCTCAAGTCCCTCAGGGAGGCCATGGTGAGCCGCCTGTCCGCCACCCTCCACGACCCCAGGTACGTGCTGGCCACCCTGCTGGACCCGCGCTACAAAGCCTCCCTCTTCTCTGAGGAGGAGGCGGAGCAGTATAAGCAGGACTTGATCAGGGAACTAGAAACGCTGAATTCTACCTCAGAGCCCACGCCCGTCTCCAACGGATGCAACCCGGGCTCCCCACCGCGAGACTGTGCCGGCGAGGAGAGCCTGTGGTCTCTCATGGCCAAGATGAAGAAGACCGAGCCCAGAGGGAGGACGAAGGTCCCGGAGGACATGGTGCTCGCGTACCTGGAGGAGGAGGTGCTGGAGCACAGCTGTGACCCGCTCGCCTACTGGAACCTGAAGAGGGCGGCCTGGCCGGGCCTCTCCACCTTGGCCATGCGGTTTCTGGGCTGCCCCCCGAGCATCGTTCCCTCCGAGAGGCTGTTCAGCACACCCACTGAGAACGGCAGCTTTGGCCAGTCCCGGCTCACGATGGAGCATTTCGAGAAACTTATTTTTCTGAAAGTGAATCTTCCCTTAATATGCTTCCAGTATTGAAGCTCACGGTGGAGCCACCAGACGAGAAGCAGCATCTGTCCCGGGCTGGCGGCTCGCTGCGGTCGGGGCCCTGCGGGACAGCAGGCCGGGCGCTCAGGTCCACGTCCACGGGAGGTTCCCGTCCCGGCCCTCGCCGTCATGTCCACATGTGCCTTACCCAGTCCTTCAGGCCAGGTACCACGGTGTGTTTTTTAAGAAGTCCAGTAGAAACAGCCTGTCTTGTCAGTTATGAAATACAATGATTAGGTTTTCATTCGTAACTGTAAAATTTTTTAAAAGTTGGGGGTTAGGAGTTTGTTTTACTAGAATGGCGGAGGAGATATAAGCAGTTTTATTCAGTAGGCTCTTTATTCGATTATGTAAAAACCACAAATCAGGTACTGTACTTTAGTTTAAAATTGCTTTAATTGCAACAAAACCGCTCTTGTGGCTGTCAGACAAAACCTGTGTACAGGAGGTGGAGTTCAAGCCATCCCGACTGAGCAGTTCCTGGCTGCAGGCTCCAAAGTACGTTCAGGGGACGGCGAGTGTTCTGGGAGGTGACTGTTTACACGACAGAGACGTGGCTTTCGAAGACAAGCCTGCACTCACACGTATCCCGGAATGTCAGTCATGTAGGGTTCAGGGGAGAGAGCACTGCCGTTTCAGGGGTTTGCCCTCGGTGCCACGTGGGCTGTTAGCTCGGACACATCCCCGCCATTCACAGTGAGCGCCGGTGGTGCCTGCTGTGTAGCTAGTGCGCAGCGTGACACGTTTACAGCATCCTGTTGATGGAATCTCCAAGCCTCTGACTCAGTGGCTCTACACCATGAAGCTATCTTGAAATTTGTGCAGTGACCCCCAATTCGATCAAATTATGTATACAGTCCTTTTTAGAAGAGGCGGCTTATTCACAGGGAAGAAGATTGCTATAATACAGTTGTAAGAATAGCCTTAGGTGTTTAGATTTTGTTTTTGATAATAGGGAAGATTCAGCCATCAATGGGATATTTTAGAATCCCAAGGACATCAAAATGGAGTATCAGTCATCAGGTTTTTTTAACAATAATACGTCTTCAAAGTTTTTGCCTCAGTGTCTAGAAAAGGGTTCATTTTCTTATTTCGAACCAGGTAAATACTCTGGGTGAAACAAGTCACTGATTTGCCTGTGGCCTTTTAGAAAAGTTGGCGTTTTGTTCAGATACTGTACCTGTTGTTAATCTGAATTTGCATCGACTACGTTTTAGTGTATTTATAAATGGTGAACCCAGTTTCTGAAATTAAACTTTTTATTTGCAATTTTCTACTGCTGGAGGACACTGGCTTTTTATTCTTAGGATAATAAGACAGTCCTACTCTTGGGTGCCAACATACACAGAAACCACATTCATGCAGCCTTTGGACTTTCACCTTAGCCCCAGGTGGGACCCAGGGGAAGTGGAGGAGTAATTCTTACAACAGCATTTCTGATAGCGGCAGTGATGTATGAGAACTCTCCGGGCCTTGTGTTCAGAGCGAGTGCTGTGCAGCCTGTGGTGCTGGAGGGGAAGAGCAGCCGCTGTGGAAAAGAGTATGGAGGCTCCTCAAAACATCACATGCTACCGTATGACCCAGCATCCCACTCCTGGATATTCTTCTGAAGGCAAAAACACTAATTTGAAAAGATATATGTACCCCCATGTCATAGCAACATTATTTATGATCGTATATATATATATATACAATGGAATATTACTTAGCCATAAAAAAATCTTGCCATTTGCAACAAAATGGATAGATCTGGAGAGTGTTATGCTAAGTGAAATAAGTTGGACAGAGAGAGACAAATACCACATGATTTCACGCAAATGTGGAATCTAAAAACAAAATGAAACAGGAACACACTCATAGGTACAGAGAATAAACTGGTAGTTTCCAGAAGGGAGAGGATGAGGGATGAGTGAAACAGGTGAGGGAGAGGAAGAGGCACAAACTTCCATTGACAGAATGAGCCACCAGGTTGTAATGTACAGCATAGGGCATATAGTCAGTAATACTGGAAAAGCTTGGTGTGGTGACAGATGGTAGCTAGACTTACTGTGATCGTTTTTATAACGTATAAAAATATCGAATCACTGTGGTATACCTACATCGTATGTCAGTTATAGTTCAATTAAGACAAATCCATTAGTGTCAGAACGAGAAAGGGTCTGGGAAGATGGCGCAGTAGGAGCACCGCAAGTCCCCATCCCCTGCCGGAACCGGTCTGCCGTAACTGTCGGGAACGCTGGAGAATACAGAAGGCTTGTAACCCCCAGGGGAGACTTGCAGGGTGGCAGCGCCCCACCCCCAGCCCCAGCCACCTGGCAGGCAGCTGAGCATGGGTCCTGGAGCAGCTTGCACACAGCTTACAGGAGCCAGGGCGGGGAAAGAAAGGACCCTGTCCTCCAGATACTGGGGATCTGTGCTCTGATAGCTCATCACTGCTTCTGATCTCACAGGTGCAGAGAAAGAGGCAGACGCCATTGTTGTTGTACCAACCCCGACCCCGCACCCCTGCATTGTTGCAAGACCCTCTGCCTCTCCTCGAGTGTCTTCCAGGGGATTTAAAGGGCCAGAGCCCTTTTTCTAAAAAAATATTTTTTATTTATTTACTTTTGGCTGCATTGGGTCTTCATTGTTGCGCACGGGCTTTCTCTAGTTGCGGCGAGTGGGGGCTACCCTTCGTTGCGGTGCGTGGGCTTCTCATCACGGTGGCTTCTCTTTTTGTGGAGCACGGGCTCTAGGCACACGGGATTCAGTAGTTATGGCACATGGGCTCAGTAGTTGTGGCTCACGGGCTCTAGAGTACAGGCTCAGTAGTTGCAGTGCACGGCTTTAGTTGTTCTGCGGCATGTGGGATCTTCCTGGACCAGGGATCAAACCCGTGTCCCCTGCATTGGCAGGTGGATTCCCAACCACTGCGCCACCAGGGCAGTCCCCAGAGCCCTTTTTTAATCCCCTGTATTTTTTGCTTTTCCCCTTTCAGGAGCCAGACATTAAAGACTAAGGACATATAAAAATAACTGCATATACGGGGAGAATTAGAATGTGACTACTTGTGCCCAGGGAACGGCTCAGAAAACACTTAAGAAGACATTAACTTTACGCCTCAGGCTGACCCTTGGCACAAAGACAAAAACAAAACCTAGGGAAAGCACAAAGCCTAGGGAAGAGGAAGAATCTGATTTCCAGAGTCACCAAATTGTTAAATGAAAATGTCCAGTGCACAACAAAAAAGTCGCAAGGCATACAAAGAAACAGGAAAGTATGGTCAAAATACCATTTACCCGAAGGAAAAAAATAATTCAACAGTCTCTCCCTGCAAAAAGACCTGATGGTGGATATACTGGACAGAGACTTTAAAACAGCAGTCTTAAAGATGCTCAAAGAACTACATAGGACATGGAGAAAGTCAAGAAAATAATGTATGAAAAAGGTGGAAATATCAATAAAGACATAGAAAACCTAAAAAACCAAAATGAAATTTGGAGCTGAAAAGTACAACTGAGATGGAAATTGTCACTAGAAAGATTCAAAGGCAGATTTAAGCAGAATGAATAAAGAATCAGCAACTCTGAATATAGTACAATGGAAATCATCAAGTTTGAGAAACAGAAAAAAGATTGAAGAAAAGTGAACAGAGCTAAGGGATATGTGGGCACCACTAAGCAAGCCAACATACGTACTGTGGGAGTCCCAGAGGAAGGAGCTATGGGTGGGGGCCGAAAGAATATGTGAAGATATAATGGCCGATAACTTCCCAAATTTGATGAAAGACACAAATATAAACATCCAAGAAGCTCATGAACTTCAAGTAAGATGAACTCAAAGAGACCCACACTGAGACACGTTATATAATCAAACTGTCGAAAGGCAGAGAATCTTGAAAGCATCAAGAGAAGTGACTCACCACACACAAGGATCATCAATAAGATATTAGCAGATTTCTCACCAGAAACCTTGGAGCCCAGAAGACAGTGGGCTGATATATTCAAAGTGCTAAGAGAAAAAAAAATTGTTGATCAGGAATTTTATATCTGGCTAAACTATCCTTCAAAAATGAGGGAGAGGGATTTCTCTGGCAGTCCAGTGGTTAAGACGCCACACTTCCACTGCAGGGGGCATGGGTTTGATCCCTGGTCTGGGAACTAAGATCCTGTATTCCGCGTGACACAGCCAAAAATAAAACGAGGGAGAAATTAAGACAATCCCAGATACGCAAAAGCTGAGGGAGTTAGTGACCACTAGACCTGCCCTGCAAGAAATGCTCAAGGGAGCCCTGCAGGTGAGATGAAGGGACATCAGACAGTGACTCAAAGCCATGTGAAGAAATAAAGTGTTCAGAGAGGTAAATATATACGCAGCTACAAAACCTAGTATTGTGAAGTGCGTTGTAACTCCACTTTTGGTTTTTTTCTCCCCCATGTTTAAGAGACTAATACGTTAAAAAAGAAAAAAAAATTATATATATATATATATATAGAAAGAGAG